>NC_135874.1:6385538-6608038 GCF_031162955.1 Sander vitreus | reverse complement strand
AAAGAGCGCTCGTGCTTTTATTTGAGAGGTCTTTATTTGCGAGCTTTTTCAAGCAACAGAATGTAAAAAAAACAAAAAAACAGTGCATTTTATTAATAAAACCAAAGCATTCATCTTGCTAATGGTAAATTATAAAAAGGACTCCGCAAAGAAAAATAATTTCTCTGTTTTCAATTTGTAGATGCACAAGTGCTTTTCTGTCAGTTTTTGTTGAGAGCAGCTACAAAATAGGGCTTCTTCGACTAACCATTATTTTAATAATTAATGAATCTGCCAATTATGTATTGTCCTACCAACAGTCCAAAACACAAACATAATTCAGTTTACTATCACATTAAACAGAAAAAAGCAGCAAATCCTCACATTCTGCATTTTTGTTAGGAAAGAAAAAAGACTCAAATGATAAACCGACTTGCAAAATAGTTGCAGATGAATTTCCTGTCGATCAATGACTATGATTGATATGATCAATGATAGATTCATTATTAATGACTCAAAAATGTATTTAATTACCTGTAGCTCTGTTGCTTACATCTTGAAAATCTGGGTTTATAGCTTTGCTGCCTCTACAAGCAACAAAAGTAGAAAACAGTACTTAACACAAAAAAAAACAATACAAGAGTTGAACCTTTCTAAATGATAACTTACAGCTTTTAACAAAGATGTTTTGTGAGAAATCTCCAAACATGTCTTCCTATTGTAGTTACACACACGCTCCTCCTGTCAGTTGTTTAGAGAGTGTGCAAGGTGTTGATGGTGTGCTGTGTCTGTCTGCCGTTGCCAGGACGACCCCATGACCAACCTGAACACAGCCTTTGACGTGGCAGAGAAGTACCTGGACATCCCCAAGATGTTGGATGCAGAAGGTGAGGTGTGGGGCGGGGGCTAGTACAATGATGATGAGGAGAACAGACTTCTTCCTGTGTTCAAAGACCAAAGTACTCTCTCTCAGAAGTGATGCAAAGCTCCCTTCAGGACGTAGACGGGGTCTGCACCGCACAGTTTTTGTTTTATAAATTCCCAAAAAAAAAAAGCTGCAATCTGCCAGCGATTAGCCAGGTCTGCAAAGGTGTGAAAATGGGCAGAGCTTTTCTTGATATTCCTACTTACATTACATCTCTCTACAAGTTGACTGCTGAACCGCACCATTTGCCTCTGTGCTGGCAGCGGTGAGAGTTGAAGTGCTTTCAAAAGGAGACTAGGGTG
This sequence comes from Sander vitreus, assembly GCF_031162955.1. Taxonomy (NCBI): domain Eukaryota; kingdom Metazoa; phylum Chordata; class Actinopteri; order Perciformes; family Percidae; genus Sander; species Sander vitreus. Next base: position 6,606,832 of record NC_135874.1, on the reverse strand, counting down.
GGTATCGGTGAAAACATTCCCATACCGGTACTGGAATTCAATACCGGTTCCTGAACGATACTTTTATTCAATACCAATTTTATAAAATTCATTTCAGCGAAATCAATGACAACATTTTACATTACGGTACAATTTCTTTCCGTTTACAACTATGTGACGCACACTGTAGTCAAGCCTCTCAAAATCCAACACACACGCGAGCCCTGTCTAGAGCTTTTCCTGCATGTCTCTACGGGAGGAGAGAGCCCTAGAGGAGACATAGATGAAGTTCTGAACAGGTAGGCTGCTCATTAATCTCTAGGCACCAATTTCTTTGAGAGATTATATTTTGGCCTTAACAGTCACACATGCAGCTGTGCACACAGAGGGAGACACACGTCCTTTTTCTACTGAATGTAAAATATGCAGTTCTCGCTCTACAAACAAATCAAAGCCTTTGGACGTCATCCTAAATCTTCAAACATGCTTTCTGCTTAGTATTGTGCTTGTAGACTTGCACAGTCTGTGTGTGTTCCAGTGTCTGAGACAGACTGCAAGGGCTAAATCAAATCCTCCCCGCTCGGCACATCTGGACAGTGACACAGCGTGTTTTTCTTTCCACTCTGGATGTTGTTTATGTGAAGAGCTGAACCCCAGCTCCACTTCCTGTTTCTTAATTAACCTGTGCTCAACCTCACCCTCCATTCCTCCGACCCCCCCCTTCTCTTCCCCGCAGACATTGTGGGCACTGCCCGTCCGGACGAGAAGGCCATCATGACCTACGTCTCTAGCTTCTACCACGCCTTCTCAGGCGCCCAGAAGGTATCCTGGATGCAGCGTCTCCTCCTTCTTCCGCTTCCTCCTCCTCACTCCTCTCCTCCCTCCTCCCTCATTGTTTCTACTTCCGGGTGTTTCTCCTAACGGTTCCCTTCTCTTTCTGCAGTGCACAACGCCCCCCTGCAGGGGTCACTCTACTTCACTTTCCGCATGGTTCACACCACCAAATGCATGATGGGACGACAACTCTGTTCTCAGAGGCAATGAGCACAAGTGTATTTCCGGTCTACCTGTTTTTTTTTTTTTACGGCACCACAGGCGAGCAAAATTCGCTCCTAATTAGCGGTTTGTTCCACTGAGCAGAAGCTGAGCGGAGCGGGAGGGGCGGCGAAGTTGCTCTGATAACTGATGGTGACTGCCTGTGATAAAAAGCCACGGGTGCTGACGGAGGGAAACGAATTAGTCTTGCATGCATTTAAATGGTTACATTCAGACATGAGAGTGACAGCTTAAATGGTGTGTAGAGGAACAAATGAAAATGAAATAAAAATTAAAAGTGGCAAGAAAAGGAGAGCAGCAAGCTGTCTCTTAATTTGAATGGATATGCGCTGTCTGGCTTAGGTAGGGAGTCTGTTTCCTTGTTTCTCTGCAGGGAAGAAGTGTTGTATCAGACCTTTCTCTGTTGGATAATGAATGTTTTGTCTGATAGTCTCAGCTGTATCTTTAGGCACAACAGAAACTCTGAGATTGTGCTGCGCAGAGACAGGGGAGAAACAGCGGAGCATCTCAAAGCAGAAGTTATATAAGAGCCAGGTTCATCATCTGAGAGGCCCAGCAGCAGTGAGAGTATTTCGACACAGCTGTGTTTAAGCAACTCGGATAATAAAAAAGATTCTGTCTGTTTACAGTGAAACTGGAGGGCGTGGAGAAACGTCAGCTGGACTCTAGTTTGCATCATAGATCTGAGAATGGCAGGTTCTTAAATTAAAACTTGATCAAGTTTAGTTTTAAAATACAAAGAAATACAAAGTTTGTAAGTTGAAAAAGTCCCCCCCTTCCATACAAAATTAATGATTAGAGAAAATGACTGACTGTTGACTGACTCCATCCTCCATATTTGACAGTTTTTGGCAGATAATAGATACCAGAACTGCTTGCGGCACTTGGCTTCAATGTGTTAAACTGAGCCGGAGCCTCCCAGCTACATAAATAAACTACATATTAATACATTTTCAAAAAACTTTATTTTCACTTTGCTCGTTCACTTCCCACTCCATATTCAGTGCCTGCTATCATCTGCTAACATTGAAATTGAGATTTCCTGAAAAACCAACCAACCTAGAGGTAGACTGGAGATGACTTGTGCCGCCACTGTTGCCTTCTCTTGTGATTGCGCCCCTGCTGGCCCTTTTGTCTCCGCACTCTTTTACTCTTGTGCATTTTTTTCTCTTCTCTGTCCTCTCTCCCCTTTCCTCTGTTCCCTGGGCAGATATCATTAGCACCTTGAGGCCAGATGAGAAGGCCGTCATGACTTATGTGTCGTGTTACTACCACGCGTTCTCAGGCAAGCAGAAGGTGAGAAATGAAATGGAAAAAAGAAATTCTGGCAGACAATGACCACAGTCGTTTTGACATCAATTGTTTTGGCTGCTTACATTTTGAACTCTCCAAAAAAAAAGACAACATCAGGCAATACAATATCTTAGTAATATGTCATTACTAAAGATTGAAAGATGCCATTTGTTTAGAAGTAAGTGTTCCTTTTTATCAGCCATTATACTGATGCTGTGAAATGTATATGTCACATTTTGAGGGCTCGGTTTTTAAAGCTGCTATAATCAATATTCTTGGATTAATTAACAATAGATAGAATACACTTTATTGTCCATGAGGGGAAATTTGTCTTGGGCATAGTGCTACAATCTGTTGCTTCACAACACAAACATGTAACAGAAAAAAACATTCTAAAATCAACATAAAAACATAATCTAAGATCATAAGGTCAACGAAGCATCTTAGCACATAAGTAAAGATGTGTAATGTGAGAGGGGAGAGGGGTCGCTCGTGGTGATAAACCCACAGACAATTATTCCAAAGTGTTTTAGCATCCTTCAGCCCATTGTTTCGGTTTTACAGTCCTACGGTCCTATCGTTTAGGCTTTCGTCATCCGGACTCAAGTCGCTTTTCTGTTGTCTCGGACTCGTCTTGGACTCGTTGGCGTTTGGACTCGGACTTAACTCCGGCATTGGCCTCGCAAAATATTCTAGTTGGTCTCGACCGAGTCCAGCACTATATGCTTTTGTTCTAAAGTAACTTCTTCCTTCAAAATAAAACCATTGATGAAGCGCGCTTGTTCAGAAAACAGGTATCGGTTTCATTCAGAATCCATCTAGAACAGGCATTGAGATTGGTCGCCTGGTATACACCTGGCTGCATCACATACCTCAATCATCAAGTATCAATCATTTTCATTTAGGCCACAGACACAATGTCAGCGAGCACTTTGTACTATGAATTCTTCAGGACAAGTAATAAGTTCAAGAATAGGAACATTTCCATTTTATATTTTAAGTAAATAATATGGCCTAATTTGATCCTATGTGCGTTACTCTGCACTTGCTTTTTGATTATTACAAATAATAAACCAAAATGATCATCTTAAAGTAGAAGATATACTGTCTCTCACATCACATAAATCATGAACAGGATAGTGAGTGGTCTGGAAGAGGATTCTTTTTTTTTTTTTGTCTCGGTATTGACTGTCTCATTTGGACTTGACTTGGACTCGACAAAGGTGGACTTGACTACAGCCCAGGTTTATGGTAACTGTTCTGGTTCCCTCTCACTGCTTTCACAGAGTTGTTTCCAGCTTCAGTGGGAAGCTGTTTTCAGCAACAACAAAACAAATCTCCAACAAACCCACTGTACACTACCTGCTCAGCACCAAATGGCAGACAGGCAAAGTTAGAGACTAGCTGGTGAACATAGTGGAGCATTTAGCAGCTAAAGAGCCAGATATTTTTCTCGGTTGTTGGTATTAAAACAGACCAGAGCTAAAAAAGGAGTGCGAATATTGGACTAAGATTCATCAGCTGGACACAAACACAGCTCCAAATGAACGATGTGTTCCTCCGATGTGTTTCCTCCTCCGTAACTGCTGGATATGTAAATAAGCGCCTGTATTTCTGGTCGATACACACTCATTTAAAAACATTAACCGGACCAAAACACACACACACACACACACACACACACACACACACACACACATACTGTTGTATATTGCTGATATCTTAACACTGAGCAGATCTGCTGAACTATGTATGTGCCTTGAATTGTCATAACTTAATACATTTCTATAGTGGGTGGCCCCGGTGGGAAACCAAACCCTCAGCACTTCCTTATCTGTGCGCTTTCAGCAGCATATTGATCCTTGATAAAGCGCCCAACCTTTCTCCTCTGCCAACATGAATACAGTTCTTACACTCTCAGAGGAATACATTATGCCAAAGACAGGCTAAATCCGCTAGAGATCTCTGCGGAGAATAAAAGAGACTTATCACACACACACAGGATATCCGCTAAGCCCCCTGTACTTAAAATCTTTATTAGGATCCACTTGTTAATGGAGCAGGAGTCTGGAAACCACTGCAGGCTGGCACAGAGCGCTGGCGTGGATCTCACACACTGTCTTAACGCCTCAGATTGCTCCCTCCAGGGCACACATTTCCCCAAAAACACCATCACTCCTACTTTTCCTTGTTGGCCTGACGTGGACATGAACATCCTCACGTTACCTTTGCAAAGAAAGGGTCAGTGTTAGTTTGTGCCTCTTATATATTATCTTACAGACCGTTTTAAGGGATTTACAGAAGTCTCAAAAAATGTTCTGTCCATCTGGATCAAAAAAATATAATAGTTTAATATAGTAAAAATGTTACATCTGTTTTCTAAAGTGTAACGCCAGAAATGAAATATCTTTCTCTGTTTTGTACATAAAAAACAAACAAAACATGACTTGACTGTTTTTAGGGGAATATAATTAATTATTTTAAAGGGATTTAGTGTTGCATACCTGGCAGTGTGGAGAAGGTCAGTCTAGTCTACATATGATATGATGTACTCTGAGCAAAAGAAGTGATGTAAGAAATAAGAAAAACCAACCTCGACAAGATTATGTGCAGGTGATGCAACTAGAAACACACTCACATCCAAAGGCTGGAACTTCACTGTAACTTAATTAAGTGTTTTGGTTACATTAAGTCAAACATAACCTCAAAGCTGCTCTAAAATATGGTAATGTGTAAATTTAATGTTATGATAATGTGTAACTGTTGTCTTCACAGCTTGTTTCTGCTGCCCCCAAGTGGCAAAAAAAAGAAAAGCTATTGCAGGTTTAAGTGCATAAATAAAATGTAAACAAATTTAATGGCTAGTCAAAAAGATTTATGAGGGTGGGGTTTAAGGACTCACGACCTTAGGATTTTTAAATCCTGGATAAATGCACCTGTCAATATAACTTTTTAATATTGTTTACCCCCACATACAGATTAAGCCAGGAGATGGGTCACTTCTGTCTACCATTTACCTTCTTTTAATTGTGCAGTTGACAGAAATGAATGATACTAGAAATAATTTGAAAACTACTGAAAGTGTTAGAAGGCCTTCTGGGTTTTTGAAAGACCATCAGATAATAAAAACCTGCTCATCTCTGTGATGAAAACATTATGATAGATAGATAGATAGATAGATAGATAGATAGATGAGAGAATCAGACTAGAGCTACTGTAGGTCCTTGGCTTCACAGATCAACTGTGAGATCCTTAATCAATCCTCCCACTGTCCTGTCTCTGCTACCTCTGATGTCAGGACAAAGTCATTCATAAAAGAGGTCCTGGCTGTCAGTAAACAGGCCCAGCGTGCAAACGTTTGCTCACAGAAGCACAACCTGCACATCCTGGCTCTCCTTTTAAGGCAGCTGGCCCGCTGCTCTCGGTGGAGCATGTGTCTCCAACCGAGCCAAGTTTCCCCCGTGATCTTCTGACAAAGGAGGCTGGAAGCAGTCCTCTGTGGGGGATGCCAGTCTCTCAGCTATGGAATGGGGTGGGCAGGAGATTTAAGTCTATCTCACTGTGTCTGCTCTTCTGAAAGGACACTTCCGCGATGTTGTATACCGCCTTTTAAATCAATGGATTTCCTTGTCAAGCTCTTTCCGAGAGAAATCGATAATGGTGCAGTTTGGGTTGATTCGTGACAGTCGCACATGGATTTCTTTCAATTTTGATATTCACTGGAGCACTTTAACTTCAACACTTTAAAAAGTTTCATATGGAGCTGAATATGCAACATTTCTGAGCTAAAAATCCACCACATATCCTCCTGACTTTGTGCAAGTTGCTTACATTTCTCTGTATATTTTTGCTCTGCTCTTGCTTTCAATGAGCCCTCCCTGACCACATTTACTCATCTTGAACCCAAAGGGTTAACTGACTCCACGTTGTCATGGAAACTCCGCTTCGCTCATGCATTGCTGGTCCAGTGATGAAGAGGCCAATGTGTAAGGAAGTGTTGTGTCATGGATGGAGCCCCTCTTTATCCCCACTGGGCCGTTTTTATTCCCCCAGGGATGCCTGGCTCTGCTGTTTCCCCGGGTCTCTGTACTGTATGTAGGCTGAGAGGCTAAAATAACCCGCTGCACTCTGCTGTTCTATTAAAAGACTGGTGCAGAGAGGAAGGTGCCCCTACACCTGACGACAGGTACAATATGATACAGCATGTCCTTGTTGAAGCTCCCTGGGTCTGGAAACCGACATTGGATTATTAAGACACAGAGACGACATCATACAGCAGCTGTCCTGTTTTTTTACCTGCTTGCAGCGTTGTCGCTGATCCATTGCTTCACCCCCAAAATGTCTCAATTGGGAAATCTTGGAGTGCTTGTGTAGGCAGCGTAGATGGATGGATGCAGTTTTAATAGCGGAAATGAATGAGTTTAAAATTAGCACCATCCATAAGCCAAATGCTGGTAAAATATGCAACAGCTGGTTGATTTGCTTCACTCAGCAGCCAAAAAACAACAATTGTAATCCATTGAGTGTCTGGTATAATTTGAACATTCACTAGCCATTTGGCTGCCGGACAAAAAAGTTAATTTTGAACCCTATCATATGCAACTATTACAAGAAAATGTCCTGCTTTAAATACAGAGCAGCACAATGTACTTAAGAATCAAAAGTAAAAGTACTCGTTATACATGACATTGTTAGGTTGTTAATTCTGATGGTTCTGTGTGTAAGCAGCATTTGAATTTAGTTTTGTAGCAGGTCAAAGGAGTTTCTACTTTATATACAGTTAGTTCAGCCCAGTGGTTCTCAACCTGGGGGTTGAGCCCCCTCAAAGCGTCATAAGAAAATCAAAGAGGTTGTGATATTATAAATGCGATAGGAAAGAAGTAAAAAGTTCTGCTGCACATTTGTATATATTTTTTGAAAACTCTTAATCTTTTCTTTATCTATTTACTTCTTTAAGCCATACAGAGTTAATTAAACGTGCAATATGTAATTTTCTGCCGCAAGGGGTCTCTCAATCAAAACAATGCATGTAAACACGGACTTTTGATGACGTTGTGGCGCTGCGTGGGATCGTGGGAGTTGTAGTTTTCATTGTTAACCAACATTGCCGATTTAAAAAATCTGTTCAAGGACGAGTTAATGAATTCAAGTCTTATTCTCATTACGTTTATTAACGTTTATGCATTTTAATGCAGAACTATTACATATGTTCCCTTTAAATAGAACTATCTGAGACGTTTAGGGATGACATCTAATCAAAACAACTCATCTGAAATGACTCCTCATGCAGTGCTTGTGTACAGCAGGCAGTGTAGATAGATGTGCATCTACATACCATTTTACTTGTTCATTACAGGTAAAGTGGTTTTGTCAGTGGTCACAAGCCAGAAAGGTTGGGAGCCACTGCTTTAACATATATTATATCATGTTTTTAATTTAAAATACACATACAGTACCTCAGAATTGTACTTAAGTTATTTTACTTCTTCCACCACTAAAAAGACTTTAACTTCATAGCCTCACACCAACTACACATGCATTATGCAGTACAGATGGTGCTCTCACACGGTTTCTCCCCTCGCCCTTGTCTTCCAGGCAGAGACGGCGGCCAACAGGATCTGCAAGGTGCTGGCTGTCAACCAAGAGAATGAGCAGCTGATGGAGGACTATGAGAAGCTGGCCACTGATGTGAGCACTCCCCGACTTTCTCCTATAATTGACCTGCACCTCCTCTGCTATTCTACCTCCCTGTTCTCCTTTTATTTAAGCCGCTCCCAGCCCCCGGGGGCATTTCCCAAAGTATTATTTTTTTAGATTAGTTGTTGTTTTTTACCACCTGGGAAGCCTTTGGTTTCAGTGCTAAAAGGATTTTGCAACAATTTTGATTATTTTTGATTAATCCTAATAAAGCCTTTATACGCACCTTTTTAGTAAATAGAATACTAAGCTATTAAAATAATAATTGTTGGCATCTTTTTATAAATCATTTTTTAAAGGCCCTGAACATCCTCACAGGTGTTTTCAGTTAATGTGGTTGATTAGACCTCTCCCCAGGACTGTGTGGGTGTGTCTAGACTGTGATGGATTGACATCTTTCTGAGTTACCTGTTAGCTTTGTTGTACCTGTATCACTCTTATTGGTAGAAAAGATATGTGACCTAATAAATTCCCATCAAAGCTCCGGCCCACCTTCAACCTGAGCAGAGGTCCAATCAGCTACAATACCTAAAAACCACCTATGTGGGTGTTCTGAGGCTTTATGTTAAACAGGCCAGTAAGCGTATCATTGTTGTTGTTTTTTTCACGAATAGGCTGATTTATATTTGCTAATAATATGTTATGACGTTTTCATTTTTGAAAAAACTTTCAATAAATTGACAATAATTTGGTGGCCCCCCTGCAGTAACTCTGAGGACCTCCTAAGGGATTTGTGAAGCCAAAATGCCAAATAGTTAATGGTTCCAGTTTCTCAAAGTTAAGGATTTGCTGCTTGTCTTTGTGTTATGTCACTATAAACTGAATATTTTGGGGTTTTGAACTTTTGGTTTGAACAACCCGACATTTAAACACATCAGGTTGCAAGAAATGAACCACTAACCAATTATCTCAACCTGTATTCTTTTCCCACTCATTTCAAACATGAATTACATCCACTACACCTCATTAATTCCTCTTTTCCTTTTATGTGCATGCTTCTCCTTTGCATCTACATTTTCTTTCCCTTGAATGGTACTTGTTTCTCCCCCATCTCCTCTCTCTTTAACACACACACACACACCCACACCCCCTCACCCTCAACACCCCAGCTGTTGGAGTGGATCCGGCGCACCATCCCCTGGCTGGAGAACCGCCTGCCCGAGAACACCATGCAGGCCATGCAGCAGAAGCTGGAGGACTTCCGAGATTACCGACGCCTCCACAAGCCGCCCAAAGTGCAGGAAAAGTGCCAGCTGGAGATCAACTTCAACACGCTGCAGACCAAGCTGAGGCTCAGCAACAGGCCCGCCTTCATGCCCTCGGAGGGAAAGATGGTCTCGGTAGGTCACAGACACTCGTAAAAGTACAAACAACAAAACAAAACAACGAAACAAAAAGTTATCGTGTTAAATAATCGCGATTTTAACATTGACCAAAATAATCATGATTATGATTTTTTTTTTCTTCATAATCGAGCAGCCCTGCTTGGCATGAATCATGTAGACATACGCGATGCCAGGGAACATTAGATCCCATGTTTAACCCGTGTCTCACTTGGTTGCTTGGTGAAATGTCCATCCAAATGTCCAAATATAGCAGAGAGTATCGTTACCTTTATAGGTGAAGCTGGAGAAGATGTGGCTAACGTCACCAGTGGCCACAACCCTGTTACTAAATACTTATATATATACTATACTAGTATATAATATATACTGTATATAGTATGTTCTTTTCTGCGCTCTTTTATTTTAATGTACAAATATATCATGTGAATAATTGCACAGTCACATCTGTTATAAAATTGAATGATCATACTCATTTAGTTCGCCACATCAACTTAAAAGGCGATATGTCAAAGTTGTGTTCACAGCTTGTTTGTGGCTGAAAAAAACCTGCATGCATGGCTGTCCTGAAAGGTCTATTGACAAAAATGTACAGCATGTATATGATATGAAAGCACAATAACCCCACCAGCAGGTTTTTTACGGAACAGATTTTCACTCTTTGCACTCATAGACCTATTTACACATGTTGCTATTCTTGTGTTCTTTTCTCCTTCTCTGTTTTTGGCAAGAAAAAATTCTCACATGTTCTTTCCTTTGCCCCGTACAGGACATTAACAATGCATGGGGAAATCTAGAGGGAGCAGAGAAGGGCTACGAGGAGTGGCTCCTCAATGAGATTCGCAGGCTGGAAAGACTCGACCACCTGGCGGAGAAATTCCGCCAGAAAGCAGCCATCCATGAAGCTTGGACTGCAGGTACTGAGGAGAAATACTCACTGCCTGAATATAAAGATCCAGCTTGTGTTCTAATCTCATATTACTCTCACATTGCCAGATCTATCTCCACAGCACTGTGGACTAAGGTCTGGCTAAACCACACATACATTCTGGGATAGGAGAAAAAAAAACACTGGGTTGTTTGCATTTCTTTAAACCGATCGCAGTTGTCTTGGACGGCGCTAAACTCCGGACGCAGCGACGGTGGCTCAGCAAAATAGTCTCGGGAAGAAACATGTTTTGGTGGAACTTTTGCACCCCGCAAAAGAAAACGCTACATACAATATTAAATCAAGTTAACTGTTCACACAATACACATACATGGTTAAACCTCATTTGCTCTTACCAGTGTATCGCCAGGTGTACTTCGTCCACAGCAATCCCACCAATCGGTCCCAAAATATCCCAGTTAGAGAGGAAATTCCGTTAACACATTCTTTATAAATCTTTACAATCATTCACAGAAAGAACCAATGTTAAAAAAAAAGATTACAGCCCATAAGTAATTGTCCTTTCTCACTTAAAGCTACATTGTGTAAGAATTTCTCCCAACTAGCGGTGAAATTGTATATGACAACCAACTGAATATTACTTTCTAGCCCCCCTTGGCTAACGTATTTTAAAGATGGAGGGGCAACATGGCGGCCGTCATTCGAGCGACTCGCTCCTATGTATTCTGAATGATTCTAAATGGCAGATTCTCCGCATACGAGAATACTTTGATTAGTTGGTGGAAGTAATTGCACATGAATGAGCACATATTTGTGAAAGAACAAAGGTTGTTTTTTTTTGCTAAGAATCAACTCAAAAAATTACACAATGAAAGTTTAACAAGCACTCTAAACAGACAGATCTCATTGTCTATAGATTTGACATACATGTTTTTGTCTTCACTTTGCTGGTACATTCTCTGCGTCTCCCCCTGCAGGTAAGGAGGACATGCTGCAGAAGCATGACTTTGAGACGGCCTCTCTGTCAGAGATCAAGGCCCTGCTGAAGAAACACGAGGCCTTCGAGAGCGATCTGGCGGCACATCAGGACCGCGTGGAGCAGATCGCTGCCATCGCACAGGAATTAAAGTGAGACACGATAAACGGGAGCAAAAAGTTTGTGCTGCTACCTTCTATTGATCAATAAAGGATAAAACAGAGTAGGATAGGTTGAGGGGTGCAATGTCAGTGCATCTGTTCTTCCATGGTTGCATTGATCATGTCACTGTCGCCATGTGTATCATTGTTTTAGTTGATCTCAAATGGTTTGTCAGGCGTATATTATTTTCATCATAAACATCAAAAGTCACTCTCTGGAGCTCTGGTTCAGTTAATTTGCAGATGTGAATGATGAAGCAGTGAACAAGTGAACAGAAATAAAGAAACCCAAACCTACCTGTAACTAGTAACTGAAAGAAAGCCTTTTAGGGAAATAGAAATGTCTCCCACCATAAACAAAGACACAGCCGGATCATAAAGTCATTAAAGTGCATCTAAGAAAGATGATGGTGAAAAGCAGCTTAACCGTTAGAGAACGGACCTCCCGCCGGTGTTTTACATGATCCTGTTCCAATCGATCTACAATAAAAACCATAACCGCTAGAGGAATTATTCTTTTAGCAGAAAGCTATGGCGTCCGTCTTCCGCCGCGTGACATTATATGCTCGTGATGATGTCACTACGTTATGTGACGTCCGGTGCAAAACCGTGTGACATCATTCTATTGCCGATGAAACTATTAAAACCTTCACACTCTGCTCATAAAAAAATGAGCATATCTCGAAAACCAAAAATTTTTTACAAGTTCTGGAGTGTTAAGAAATATTGTGTTCATGTTTCTACATTTAGAAATCTTTTGGACCAATGTTTTGTGTCTTTGTTTAGTCAAATTTGATGAAAACACATATCCGATTTTATGTTTCTGTTATTTATGACACAATTTCAATACTTCAATTAATTATAATGGTTTATTCACTTACATAACCTTTCAGCTTAGGTTGTACTGATTTTAGGGATATGATGCATTTGAAGATGTCTACATTGGTATTTTTTTGCTTATTGTGATGAAAATACCAATGTCGGCGCTGTCGGACCATTCTATTGCAGAGTTCATAGGGTTAAGGAAAAGAAAGTGTAAATGGAAGCTGCGGTGATGCAGGTGACGCTAATGCTAAGCTACCTCTTGTTCCCCGGTGTGTTTGTGTTCCAGTGAGCTGGACTACTACGACTCCCCCAGTGTGAACGCTCGCTGCCAGCGGATCTGTGACCAGTGGGACGCACTGGGAGCTCTGACCCAGAAACGCAGCGAGGCTCTGCAGGTGAGACCAATTTAGAAAGAGACTGGGGGGGGGATAAACGAGATACTGGAGAGTGTCTAACTTCTAAAATCACTTTTTTAGTTTCCTCTTTCCTTCTTGGTGCTGGTTAGAGCAGAAATAATGACACATTTAGAGATGAAATTGTTCTCGCTCGCAGAGGCTGAGAGGCTTGTAAGGAAATTTGATTTTCAGGATTCCCGCTGGCCTTGAAGATCCTTTTAAGATGGGAGATTTGAGATTTTTTTTTTATTTGTGAAAATACAGCATGACCCTCCCCCCAGATCCATCAGTATATGCCCCAGTTCTCTGGAAGATATGAATAAAACAAAGCTTCACAACAGGACTTTGAAGGGCATTTAAAAAGGCCTGTGATTGGGTGTGTTAACCTTGTTTGTTTTGTTATTAATGCTCAACAGAGAACTGAGAAGCTGCTTGAAACCATTGACCAACTGTACCTCGAGTTTGCCAAAAGAGCGGCTCCGTTCAACAACTGGATGGAGGGCGCCATGGAGGATCTGCAGGACACCTTTATCGTCCACACCATCGAAGAAATCCAGGTGAGCACAGAGAGGACCAGACGTCATTCACCATCGCATCATTAAAAGCAGTAACATGCAGAATGTGAACAGTTGTAGGGTTATGAACAAAAAGAATGAGATTTTATTCAATTTTGGGTTATTTGCTTTGAACGGCTTTGGACAGAGCCAGGCTAGCTGGTTGTCCCTGTTTATGCTAAGCTAACCTGACCAGTTTGTTACATTTCCCGGACAGATATGAGAGTGGTAACAGTCTTCTTATTCAACTCTCGACAAGAAAGCACAAAAACGTCAAACTTCTTTTAAGTCAAATGTTGGGAAGCATAGGAATCATATGGATTACTAACTTGTATGTTACTAGTCACATAAGTATGAAACCAAGGGCATATAGTAAGAACTGTAAATATAAAATATGTATATGTCATAAATGTGTGACCATTGCATGTACAACACATGGAATAACTAAGAACATGTACAGTAAATGTGTCAATAGCGCCTAACTGAAGACTAACATTTCCAGAACCAAGCTACAACATTTAGTGAAATATTATCTGTGCACAGTATCACTACTGTATATTAATGTGTTTTTGGTGTATTTTATCCTGGGATTTGAACACTGTGAAATCATACCATTGTCCTTCTGATTTTTAAATAAATACTATAGTTTGAAGACAGGGGAAGTACATTTCTCCTTTAGTTGTAAAAAAAAAGAAGTCTTTTAATGTTGCTTTAGATTTTCATTGTCTGTGTTTGTGTGTTGTGTCTTAGGGATTGAGCACAGCCCACGAGCAGTTCAAAGCCACGCTGCCAGAGGCGGACAAAGAGCGCCAGGCCATCCTGGGCATCCACAACGAGATTGCCAAGATCGTGCAGACCTATCATGTGAATATGGCTGGCACCAACCCCTACACCACCATCAACCCACAGGAGATCAACGCCAAATGGGACAAGGTAATACAAATCAATCACGAGCAAGGAAATACACACTTGGTTTTTACTCTATATTTATCCAAGGAAGATCTAATCCTGCAGTTCCATGTCTGCACAGTACAGACAGTCCTTTGGTTTGTTATACACAGACACACCAGTGGGATTGATTTTCTCATCTAACTCTCAGCAAGAAAATGAATAAACACATTTCTTTACTCTTTAATATATTTAAAGTGCTCATATTATGGTATTTTCAGGTTCATAATTGTATTTAGAGGTTATATCAGAATAGGTTTACATGGTTTAAGTATCAAAAAACACCATATATTTGTTGTACTGCACATTGCTGCAGCTCCTCTTTTCACCCTGTGTGTTGAGCTCTCTGTTTTAGCTACAGAGTGAGACATCTCACTTCTGTTCCATCTTTGTTGGGAGTCGCACATGCGCAGTAGCTAGGTAAGGACTACTAGCCAGTCAGAAGCAGAGTATGAGGGAGTGCCACGCTAGCAGCTAGGAGAGCATTATAACGTGTGTTACAAAGTGACCACGTTTGTCTCTGAAGTAAAGGCTGGACTACAATAGAGCTGTTTGGAGCAGTTTGTGAACAGTGTTTTCTGTTGGAGATGGTAAGTCCCTTTGGGGTGGACTTTGGCCTTTTTCACTTTGTTAACCTATAACATGCACAAAAAAGATATATAACACAATAAAGGTAAGGGGAAAAGCCAAAAAGCATAATATGAGCACTGCAACTTATATCCCATATCCTCTTTAAGATGTTGCAGCCTTTTATGTTTAACTGAAAATCCTAAATGATATTTTTGGCCCAGCTAGCGTTTTCTAAAAGGAGATTGTCTCTGTCATGAGTTTATTTATTTTAGGTTTATTTATCAAGGACAATGCACACTAATAACTATAATACAGGAATACATTTTGAATATGTCAGAGTTCAAGCCCCTCTGTGCACTCTGGTCGATGTGGACTCTAACAATTACATAAAATGAGCCTGGCTGTTACACTGCTCCCTGTTACTGCCAGCCCAAAGGTAGATACTGGGGGGGAGAATTTCAGTTTATGTTTAAGAGGCCTTCATCATTATGGAAAATGGCAAAAGTAGAAACAAAATACTATGTTTTCTGTCCATTCTAAGGTTCATTCTCCCGTCTTCATTAGCATCACATTAATGTGAATAATCACATTTGCCTCTCCTGCCTGCTGTAGGTCCGGCAGCTGGTGCCGCAGCGTGACCAGGCTCTGATCGAGGAACACGCCCGGCAGCAGAACAACGAGCGTCTGCGCCGACAGTTTGCCAACCAGGCCAACGTCATTGGGCCCTGGATCCAGAACAAGATGGAGGTCAGCGCAAACAAATGCCGACATTCAAAATGACCATGTTGTGCATTTTTATGTTTTAAGTCTTAAACTTTGCAAAGAAACTCTGGCACACTGTCTAACATGCAAAAATAAATGTAATAGCTGGCATTCTCAGTATGTAACATCATTTGCCTGAGGAAGGTCTAGTACGGAAACGTTGCCAGCTATTACATTTATTTTTGTTAGACACAAGTTGGACAGTGTGCGGGAGTTTCTTTGCAACTTTTGAGCTACTCGTCCCCCTTCTGACGCACCTGCCTCACGTTATAGATGTGCAAAGTATTTTTCTGTTTTAGTCTTAAGCTTACCAGTCCAAGTTTAAAATAAGAAGTGGTCAAACTTTCTGACTCCATTGTAATGTTTATCTCATGTGGTCACTGATGTGTCCAGGAAATGATATTAAGCTATGTGAAAACAGGCTGTTAATCGTTATAGTGCGGTATATAAGGTCTCTGTAAATTATATCAAATATCGTGATATGAGACTAGTTATTGTCTTAGATTTTGGATATCGTAACATGGCTTACTGTTAGTCTTTTCCTGGTTTAAAGGCTGCATTACAGTAGAGTGAAAACTTGCCAGAAAGTTTTAGCTGTTCTATTATTTGCCTTTACCCACTTTGTCATTGTATAAACATTATTTATTTATCTGAAATCTCATTGTGTAAATATTTTGCGAAAGCACCAACAGTCAACCCTACAATATGGTTGTAATATCAACATCGAGGTATTGGTCAAAAATATCGTGACATCTGATTTTTTTCCATATCGCCCAGCCCTAGTCTAGACCTACTCTATCTGTAAAGTGTCCTTAGATTTGACACTATAAATAAAGTTGAATTGAATACCTACATTAGATATGATAAGAATGTGTCTGTATTACAGTGTAGTGTAAGGGTAACTGATAAATGCCAGGCAGAAATGGTGTTTTTTTTTGGGAGGGGGGTCATTTATGTATATTCCTTTCATGTCCTCCACTATGCAAAACTGTGTTTGTGTGTGTGTGTGTGTGTGTGTGTGTAGGAGATCGGCCGCATCTCGATTGAGATGCACGGCACCCTGGAGGACCAGCTGACACACCTCCGCCAGTACGAGAAGAGCATTGTCAACTACAAGCCAAAGATCGACCAGCTGGAGGGAGACCACCAGCTCATTCAGGAAGCTCTCATCTTTGACAACAAGCACACCAACTACACCATGGAGGTAAAAACCCTGCAGCCAGGCTTTTTAATCACCAAACATAACAGAGAAAAGACTGGGATTGTTGTTGGTCTTGTTGACATAATCATCTGGCTGGACACTGCAAATACTTTTCATGCGTGGTTAAATGTTGCATTAGTGTCAGATGGTTGTGGTTTGCCACAGAGAACAAAGCAAAGGGTGGCAGGATGTTGAGACAACCACAGGAAAGAGTTTAATACGGAACCTTCCTGACGTTGCAGTTTACCATCCAGGCTCCAGTGTACTTAACTTTTTGTGGAAGTGCTGGAAAACTATAAACCCCCGCCTGCCTGCCTGCCATGAATTATTTTTACTGGCCAGTAGTTCAGATTCATCTTGTTATTGAAGCTCTGCACATCAACTGACCCATTTTCAAAGCTATTATGTAGGTCTGTATTGTGCTGAAGAAGTCAAATCCCAGTTATCTGATCCTCCATGCAGGTTAAATTAAACATTACTTTTTTTTCAAACCACTGTTTAACCCAAGGCTAAAAACCATCTAAAACCAATGCCTCTGAGACTCTTTTACTCTCTGTCTCTCTTCCTTTAACTTTCTCTCTCTCTCTTTCTCTCTTTCTCTCTTTCTCTCTCTCTCTCTCTCTCTGCCCCCTGCAGCACATCCGCGTGGGCTGGGAGCAGCTACTCACCACCATCGCCCGCACCATCAACGAAATCGAGAACCAGGTCTTGACGCGGGACGCCAAGGGCATCAGCCAGGAGCAGCTGAACGAGTACCGCGCTTCCTTCAACCACTTCGACAGGGTCAGTACTCAAACCATGTCCCGGTGGCGAGGAGAGGCGCTGTAGGTGCTACGCAGCTCATTTACATTATAGTGAGAAATGGGAAACAAAAAAGGTTTCATGTTATTGAAGGAATAGTTCGACATTTGGGAAACACTAGTGCAGTGCCCGTTTGGAGCCTGTTCGGAACGTTCCCAGTATGTGTTTTTTTCTTTTTGCACTGCTGAAATCATGATTTTATAAACGCGACATCGTCTGAAAAAAATCCCCTAAGACATAAGACAACAGCTGTGCTGAGAGTTCGGCTGTATTTACTTATAAAAATGATCCCACAGAGAGAAGGTTAGAAGCGAGAGAATGTCTTTCTTACTTTTCCTCCTGCACAGCGCACAGATCCTATCTGCAGAACTACACGATGCGCCCGCTACAGGACGCGGCCGTCGGCTCGCTGCTGCTCCCCAGTGAGAGAGAGAGAGTGTGAGAGAGAGTGAGAGAGCGAGAGAGAGAGAGAGCGCGCTCTCCCCAGGCACAATACTGGCATCTCTCTTCTACAGAAAGTCGCTAGTTGCTTTTTTGATCCCGCCCCTGCTGCTGTACAGAGGCTCGTAGGCTCTCCATTGGTAGCAGAGCCTTGCACCGCAATCAGCCGTCTAGGGATGTAGCAACTCCCCGACCCCGCTGCTGCTGTACTGCGCATGCGGGACACACACACACACACACACACACACACAAAAAAAATGCACACAGAGATTCATTGATTTATAGTTAGATGTTTATTCACTTTCTTGCCGAGAGAGTTAACGAGAAGATCCATGCCCTCTTCTCATCTAACTTTCAGCAGAAAAGTGAATAAGTGTATTTCCTAAAGTGTCAAACGTCTGCTTTAAAGATTAATGTAATAACTTCTGGCATGTGGAGTCACAGGTTTGTCTTTTATATATTTAGACCGCATCAACAAGGCAAAGAAGTTGAGGTGAGAATATGTCATTTCTGGGTCTGCCTGAAGTGTGGCTCACGGCAAACCTTTACTGACCCCTTTAAGCAGAAAAGATTTAGTGTGCCGTGTGTGTGTGTGTGTGTGTGTGTGTGTGTGTGTGTGTGTGTGTGTGTGTGTGTGTGTAATGCATCAGGCTGTGCATTGACCCTAATGCATCAGGCTGTGCATTGACCCTAACCGCTTGGTTGAAAAGAGACTTACAGTTCAGTCACACATCATTCGTCTTTAAAAGCTCGGGGGCTTTGAGGCATATGAAGGAAAATGGCAGCCAGACTCAGCCTCATGAAACAGCTGAAATCTTTTATTGTGACATACAAGAATATCTGCATTAAATAAGACAATAAATACAGAGCATGTAGAATGGAAATGAAGAATCATGAAACCGGCTTTCTTCCCTCTCACCCACCCCTCCTACCTCCAGAACCTAGTGTTTACACTGGGGCTCCCTGTGTCAGAAACAGCACCAATTATGGATGAGTTTTTATTTAGCTCCCCCCCCTCCCTCCTTCCTCCTCCACACCCCAGCTCTCCTGCTGACTCCGCCATTACATCATGCATTTTTCCAGAGCTGGCCATTTGTTAATCAATACCTGAGGTTGAGGATCGGAGCCCACAGGAAGCCGACTGTGAACCTGAACTTTTGTTTCATATTTCATTTCTACGGTATGGAATTGGGATGGGTGTTTAAGATTATTCATCATATCACCATTTCATAAACTTACTTAATTAGTTTAATAATCTAACGAAACTAAGCAACACATTAATCCACAGTGAAAATAATCTTTAGTAGAGCTGAAAAAATGAGTTGCTTAATCGATAGAAGCTTAATGCGAGCTGTTCTAAAACTCCACTAGTAATTTTAAGGAAAAATGGATAAAAAATGACTGGTTTCAGCTTCTCAATTGTAAATTATTTCCCCTTTTCTTAGTCCTGTATGGTATTAAACTGAATATATTTGGGTTTGGACTGTTGGTCAGACAAAATGAGACATTTTAAGAAGAAACACTTGAGCTTGATTTATACTTCTGTGTTAAATCTACGCCGTGGCTACGTACGTAGGTACGTGGAGACACGGACCTACGCCATAGCCTGACGCGCACCTCTGTAACGACACGTCGCTCGACCGTGGCTTGGTAGCGTTGCATTTCCCCCCGACTCATTTCCTGGTTCTCCTTCTCCACAAACAACATGAAATCAAGGAGAGGCTTAACTTTTCCTGGTACAGATTTCCCACCGTAGTCAGAAAGAACAGGGGAGACACTTTGTTTCTCTCACTATGACTCTAGAGTCAGTAATCGCTCCGAAGCTAATCACTTCACTCTCTCACTTTGTCCCTCGCTCTATCACGCACTCCCCACACACACACCCATGCCGGCTCGACGCACACACCGACGCAGTATAAGTATAAACTTCAGGCCACTTACGTAGACTACGGTGAAAGCTCCGCATGGAGCCTCCGCACAACCATAAATCACGCTTTAGGCTCTGGGAGCTTGTGATGAACATTTGTTTTGTTATTTGCTGACATCTAATAGGCCAAGCAACCAAAAAATAAATAGAGAAAATATTCAGTAGATGAATCGATAATGGAAAAAAAATCGTTAGTCGCAGCCCAAAGTATGTGTATCTACGTTTACGTCATATGAGTATATGGGAAAATGAATGTGATTGTATGAAGTGTTAAATGAAGCATTTTGCATTGATGATGCCCTTCTAAGAAAGCCTATTTTGTGATGTAAAGTACCATGTGCCATGGTTGATATGAACAACCCCACCGCAGGGCCCTGTAGTCTGCCTGCACTGCACA
This sequence comes from Sander vitreus, assembly GCF_031162955.1. NCBI lineage: Eukaryota > Metazoa > Chordata > Actinopteri > Perciformes > Percidae > Sander > Sander vitreus. Next base: position 6,586,617 of record NC_135874.1, on the reverse strand, counting down.
TTAACGCCTCTGAATGCCTCGCCCAGCAGTGTGTTCACCTGCCACATCCTAATCAATATGCACTGTGTTCTCTGTTCTTTATCTCGTGCATGGCCCTCTCCCTTCACCCCCCACCCCCTCCCCCCCCCTCCCCCCTCTCACTTCCTTTTACCCCCTGTGCATGGTGCACTCCCTCCACCCCCCCCCCAACACCACCTCACCTACCTCCCCATCCCACCCCATTCACCGTCACTGACCCCGCTGTATGTGTTGCTGCATGGCCTCGCCTGGCACTGGCCCCCCCCACACCCCAGGACCACTCGGGCACTCTGGGCGCGGAGGAGTTCAAGGCCTGCCTGATCAGCCTGGGCTTCGATATCGCCAACGATGCACAGGTACTTACTCGTAGCCACACCTCTGCTGTAAGAGGTTTAACTGGTTTCTTTTTCTTTTTTTCTTTTGTACTTCCCCCCCCCCCCTGTACCTCTATCCTTTCCCTTATTCTCCCTCTATTCCCACCTTTTACTGCTCATCCCTCCGGTCTAAATTCCCTTTGTGATTTCCACAAACCTTGCAACGTCCACATTGTGGCTTGTTGTGTCTTTCCTCCTTAATTCGTCTCTTTGTTCATCCTTTACTCTTCCAACGATTTCCCTCCGCTATCCCTGCCACTCTGCATCTTTCTCCTTCTCCTCCTGGTTTCGTTTGTCCATCACGGACCTTGTAGAAGAGATCAGGAATCATGGACGCCGAAGACTTCAAAACCTGCCTTATCTCCGTTGGTTACAACCTGGTAAAGCCACGAGCACTCTTTAAGTATGAATGTTTGTTTGCGTGTAATTAACGAGACCAGTCGGAAGTGGTAATGGATAGATGTAACCTTCATTGTATGTATTATTATTATTGTTGTTGTTTCAGATTTAAAAAGATGGTTTATTTTCCATACTGTTCCATTTAAGGAATGTATTAGAATGCATGGTGATGCAAATTCAACAGTACCTCGACTTAATTCAAAAACAAGGAACAAGTTATATCTCTTGAGTGCAGATACCTGCCCTTTGTTGTGCGTTTTTGTGTGTTGCCGTGGGGACTGTCACCACGGCGACTGAGCCTCACAGTTCCTCTCTGTTGCCACCAGGGGGAGAACGAGTTCTCCCGCATCATGAGCATAGTGGATCCCAACCGGATGGGCATCGTCACCTTCCAGGCCTTCATTGACTTCATGTCGCGCGAGACGGCCGACACGGACACCGCCGACCAAGTCATGGCCTCCTTCAAAGTCCTGGCAGGGGATAAGGTACGGCCTTGTTGTTGTCTATATCTCAGCCTCTATCAAGCTGCTGAACTTCAACAGTAAATCTTAGCACATCAGAGCAAAGTGCAATAAATACACCAGCACTTTTTGCACTTTAATTACTACAGTCACTTTTTAAGATGTGGTATTGTCTGTACAGTCGTGTGTCCTTCCTTCATGTCCTAAGATGCTTTGTTGATCTTATGGTGTTTTTATGTTGATTTTAGAATAGTTTTTCTGTTACATGTTTGTATTGTTAAGCAACAGACTGTAGCACTATGCCCAAGACAAATTTCCCCTCAGGGACAATAAAGTGTATTCTATTCTATTCTCTATAATGACACAGAGTAGAAATTCCCACTGTGGATTAAGCTGATGAAGCAGATGAATGTTTAATACACGTTTAGGGTAGCAGAAAAGAGACACAGACATGAAGAAGCACAAATAAAAACACGGAAAAAGACTAAGCAGCACATTTAAAGCTTTTTACATTAACAATGAATCAAATGACTTTTTTATGTGAAAGCATCACCCAGCTCATTGTTTTGGTTTTCTGTTGTGGTTCACTCTCATAAGTGTCGTTTTGGGCGTGAAACGCAGCTGTTTCAGTGGATAAACACTCTAATAAAACCAGTGTACACTACCTGTCCCGCACCAAACAGCAGGCAGACAAAGTCACCGACTAGCTGGTGAACATAGTGGAGCATTTAGCAGCTAAAGAGCCAGATATTTCCCTCAGGAGTTGTTGGAGGCCAAAACCAATCTGAAAAGAGAGTGACTATTAGACTTACATTCATCAGGTGGCCAGAAACGCGACTGTAAATGAATGCTAATGTTTGCCATATCAACCTAAATGTGATTATACTGTATGTTCTGTAACATCTTGTTTCCACTGTCTCCAAGTGGCCAAAAAAATCAGTAAATGCAGGTTTTGAGATGTCTTTAAGGAGCCTGTTTAAATCTATTCACAACCACGGAATTTCAAAGCCAGAAAACTCTTCAGCTGCCAAATTATTCATTAAGTCCCTGATACCCTACAACAATGTATTTCTAACCACTAAAGGACAGAAATAAGAGCCCAGTTATACTTTCTTGATGTTACTCACACATCTGATAGAAATGGAGCAACAAAGACATCTCACTGGACTTCTTTTCCATGTTACCTTGACTTTTGTCTGCCGACTGCAGAGAGAAATATCTAAGTCTCTTTGGCTTGCCAGATGTTTGACTCATTTATTCCAGCACTCATTGTTTGTAGAATGGGCTCGACCGTAAAATGAGATGAAAGTGGCTGAAAGCGCCATTGCTCTGCAGATATGTAATAGTAACAACTCTTTCACATTACAGGGGATTTTTAGTTAAATGAAAAAAAAAAAAAAAAGTTTTAAAACAAAACAATATTTTTAATTTGTCCCATACAATTTGACAGTACAATGTAGTGAAATTGAATTACTGCATTTAACCCATCCCAAGTATTGGGAACAGTGGGCAGCTAAACATACAGCATGCAGGGAGCAACTTAGGGTTCAGGGCCTTGCTCAGGGACACTGACATGCCTGGGATCGATCCACCAATCTGGTGGTTGAGTGGCGACACCTCTATCTCCCTGCCACAAGCCACCCTACAGACGTATACATTTTTTAAATATTAAAACAAATCTAAATCCAGACACCTGCTCTTTATAATAATGAAAGATGGCGGCACGCATAGACGCAGCAGCTGAGTGCTCCCTGAAACTCTGTGTATGGATGCAGCTTGTATGGATGTGTACAGGGTTAAGTGAGTCCAAAGTCACTTACAGCCGAGAAGAACTATGCTTGTCCACATATTTTATTGACTGGGATGACTCTGCACTAGTGTATTAACATACATACATAGTGTATGTATTTGTGTATTTATTACTTTAAGTACTTTTTATATTCAGGTACGGCACATCAAATTTCGTTGTACACAAGCTTGTGCAATGACAAAGTATATTCTATTCTATTAAGCTCATTTCATTTCCCCAATGTCTCACCATCTGCTCCTTCTGAATATATAGATTGTGTATGTATATGTATGTAATATGTATTGATAGCATCCAGCCGCTTCTCTAACATTAAAAACATTTAATTTAATTTTCTCCTCCTCGACAGAATTACATTTTAGCTGATGAGCTGCGCCGGGAGCTGCCTCCAGACCAGGCGGAGTACTGCATGGCCCGCATGGCCCCCTACACGGGCCCCGACGCTGTGCCCGGAGCCCTCGACTACATGTCCTTCTCTACGGCTCTGTACGGAGAGAGCGACCTCTGAACACTCTGTCAGTCGTCCTGACTCGGGACCACCAGCCTACCCGCTCTGATCACCGCCACGTCCTCCGTCTGCTCCCTTTCACCAAACTCCTGTCCTACTATGCTCATTTTTTGTATGTCTCTGGCCTTATCTTTTTTTGTCATTATCCTCTGTCTCCTCCTTCCTCCCACCTCTCTATCCTCATCACTGCTCCCTCACATTCTGTCTCCGTTGTATTTGCTTCCCACGCAATGCAGCAGCTCTCCAGGTTTACAAAGAGGGAGAGAGAAAAAATGTTTTTCTGTTTTTATTTTGTTGTTGTCATTGTTTTTCTTCATAAAATGAATAAAGTTAACATATTTTATTATACTGAACAAAAAAAAGGTATTTTTCTTCACCTGATTGAAAATAAGACAAAAATTGTAATAAAGAAAAATTGCTATACTTTCTCTTCTTATTCTGTTTGCTACAGTGATCACTTATGTTTTTAATGTATTTACTTTGACAGTTGGTGCATTTAGCTGACTGAAAATCTAACGCCTATATCCTAAACTGTATTTATATATCCCTATGTCCCTGGAGAAGCAGGTAACAACAGGACCCACACTCATTGAAATGATAATGGTGGCCTAAGTACTCCCACAAGACATTAGTGATTACCTGCATCAAGAGAAGATGGAATTGAGGAAACTGGAGAGGATATGGTAGTGGTGTGTTGTACTTCTGTCCACTGTTAAAACCAGTTTTAACCAACCCCACAGATTTAACCTTCTGAGTGAAATCTGTGGGGACATTTTCTTCGGTTCAGCACTTTGTTCTGTTAGGAGTTTAAGATTATCATTATGGTAAATCAGGATTATGCATGTGTTAAGACACCAGTGTTTTTGCATGGTATTTTATACTTTGGAATGTGGTTAACTGTCCCACAGAAAAAAATACACTTTAACTGGGCCCCTCAACAAAATAGGGTCTCAAGATTTAAGACAGGTGTTGCCTACATCATTTCAGTGTATTTCATTTAGTGGTGCGTACAGAATCCCCAGACAAATGTGTAATTAAGTTACAACAAAGTAATTGCCACATAGTGAACCTGGAGAATGAGGGTCTTTGACGCAACTGCCATACAACCAAAGAATTTCTAATAACTGAGACGTGCTTTGATACAACCCAGAAGAAGAAGAGGAAGAGGAAGGGTATTTGGCGCCATGAGGCCCAAAGGCTGGTAGTCACCATAGAGGGTAAAAGAAAGGTAGTCACGCATTTGTTCCTCCCAAAAAGCTACTGTTGTTTCACCTGCCCACACATGCCGCATCCACCTTGAATGGGTCAACAGACAGGAGTGTGAACTGAAACTAACTGCTGCAAAGATGGTAGGAAAACATAACAAATGTCCTGTGTCATGTGAAATGGTCAGCAGTTGTGTAAAGTGTAAAGTTATGTGCTCGTTTGTAAAAGACACCAATGTAGAAGGTTGAAGGTGCGAATGTGTTTGAGAGACTGCAAGAAACGAAGACAAGGCACGACGAACGAACGAACCGAATTAAATATCAACGGGAGGAGTTTTGACATTTAACAAACACATTTAATAAAAATAATACTTATTTCCCATCGCCATCCCTGAGACCGACACAGACAGGAACCTCCGATCGCGTCTTCACAATTCTACGCACAATTTAGTGCGACGGACCCATTCAGGAAGCGTGTCCCGGCTGTGACCTGCTCGGTGTTTTCAGCAGTAAAATGGACTTGTAGCTAGAGAGAAGAGACATGTTTACCTTTAAGGCTTTGCAGAAAAACAAAACGGTCAAATATGGAGTCCCTATGCTTGTAAGTAACTTTTATTTTACGTATTTACTAACGTTGATAAGCCTGTTAGGTAACACTTTAGCTAGCAAGTTATCAGTGTCATGATACACAACGCTGCTGTCAAACGTCGAAGCGAGTTATTTTAAGTTAACCGTTAATAATACAGTCTAATTATATCGTCCATAAAGTTGTATCTTTTTCTTTTTAAATCCGTGTTTCAAAGCACGATTTAACGCGAGCTAGTGTTCCTTTTCCTCTAGCAAATGAACATGGTCTTGTTGAAGTCATAGAGCGTGTGCTAAAGGGTAAAAGAGAGAGGTTATCCATATGGATAGGGTTTAAATCAATGTATTCGTAACTCTCAGTTGGCAGTTTATTAAATACGTTTTTGCATCACGTAATGTTATGACAGGGTGTGGATACCCTTGACTATGATTAGAAATCACAAACGGCATTAGTGTGAATCTTTCACACTAATGCTTAGAGGTGTGACTCTTCACTGATCTTTCGATCTTAGCATGTCAGCGATTCGATATCACGATGCGTCAAATACATTTTTCTATGAAAGCCGTATAGGATATTTAATTCATAGCTTTTCAAACTTCAAAAACAAAACATTCTGCTGTGCTCTAATACTAAATACATTGGATACATAAAACTACAGCACTGAGCACATGGCACTTCCTGAATGTGCAAAACATACCAGAATATGTAAACAGAAACGCTGTTAGGCCTACATTAAATTGTAAACAGAAATTATTGATTATGGCCCGGCCGATTATCGATGCAGCATCGTCCATGTCCACGATTCGATGCATCGATTATTTGATTCATTTCAACACCTCTACTAATGCTGTTTAAACATACTTTCAGATTTATATAAACTTTCTTTTATTTTTTTATGAAAACTTGTTTTCCCAACCACACCACATCAGAGAGGTCTAGATAAAAAAAAATAAAAAAAAATTACAATATTTGGACTCAAATCTGGACAACGTTACCCATTAAGACTCCTGAGACTTTTATTCGACAAAGAAAGAAATTCATTGCCAACGTGTCACCGTCTGATTACGGTCTGGATGTGAAAAAAGCAGTGAAGTCACCGCTTTTGTGTTTTCTCAAATAGATGAAAGATTTAACAAATCTGAAACGGGGTTTTAAAACAGCTCCTGGAGTCAACTTGTAAAACCTGGACTTGATAAAGAAGTTGAGTGTATGGCTTTGAGCTAGACCTGGCCTATTAACGTCAGGATGAAGAAAATTCAGTGAAATCATCTAAAAAGAGATTTAACAAATCCAAAAGTGGGTTTTAAGCAGCATTGAGGCTTTAACTAGGAACACCATTTTATAACAAGAAGTGAGGCAAAAATCGGAGCATCTGTAGCTCAATATTGTCATTTTAAGGTGCAGTGGGTTAAGACTTAAAACTAACTTTCTGTCATGTTTGCTGAAACTGACCCTATGTTCCAGTAGAACTACATGAAGCAGCTCATTTAACAAATAATCTGGCTCCTCTGGCACCACCTACAGCCTGGAGTGAGAGTTGCAAAACTCCACCGCTCCCTGTTCAGATGCACCAATCACGGCCAGGGGGGGGTGTCTAACTGCATGTCAATCACTGCTCATCCACACGCATTCATTCTCCCTTGTGGGCGAGGGGCTTAGGAGACCGTTTGGGCTTTAGCAGAAAGGGAGGAGGGACTGAGAAGTTGTCGATGTTGAAATTCTTTGGCTAAGTCCTGGATCTTCACCATCCTACCTACGGCACCTTTAAGTTTCCCTTAACCTCTCCCTTAACTGCCAAATCGGAAGCAGCTTACTTCAGTGCTGTCGGCCCTGAGACAAACCCTATGTCCGTGAAGGTTAGAATGTTGAGTTTCTTGAAAGTTCTTTTTAAAGAGGTGTTATTTTCAACTCTGGTCATTTACAAAGCTCCACAGTCATTTGTGTTGCTGTTAAATTGTACTGCATATTTTAGGGGGGGGGGTTGCACTGGCCAGTTTTGAGGATCCTTTTTTTTTTTATTTTAGATAGGAAATGCTAAAACGACAGCTAATTAGTCAAAGTTTTCATGTTTTAACTGGGCACTAGTGTTACTGCCATGTCATGTCCACATTATTCAGAAGTAACTTGAACTTTGTTGAAGCAAATGCTCTGCAATGCCCCATCACTAACCGAAGTATTTAGGATTAAATTAACTATATATAACATGTGTACTCTCACTGTTTTTTCAGTTGCTCGTAGTCGGAGGTTCCTTTGGCCTGCGAGAGTTTACACAAATTCGCTATGATGCACAGAGGCTCAGAAAAAAGGTTTGTTTGGTTACATTTCTTTTCCCTTTGTTTTTATTGAACATTAAAGAACTTACAAACATAAGCATACAATGTCTTGTAGAGGATGTACATTCAGTCAAAATACACACAAGGGAATATAATATTCAACCTTGAAGAAGACAAGGAAACAAATAAGTAATCAAAATAAAAAGACTCTGGGGGATTAATGTACAAATGTAATTAAATATCTGAGAATTAAACTCATGAATAAAACGCCAAGCACATAAAAGACCAAATTCAGAACAATTAGAAAAATCTACACGTATCTGTTTTGCAATCCTACTGGACTGCATCTTTCTCAGTGAATAGAAAAACAACTCATTTATACAAATCATTTATAAACCAGTTGACGGAGGGTCCACTCACTACAATGAACATTAGGGGTGTACGATTCAGAAAATGTCACGATTCAATATTGATTTTTTTTTTTTTAGGCTCAAGATTCGATTCAAAATCTATTTTTCGATTCAAAAACGATTCTCAATTAAAAAAAACCTATTCACAGTATGTAAATGTAGTTACTTTTCCCATGTGATTGCAGTAGACCTACAATTTAAAAGAAAAGAAACAACAAATTTAAATGTAGTTTGATATTACTTTATATGTCTTCATACAAAAATAAAAAACTTTTGCAACTTAAAACTGCAAGAGTGCCGAGCTTTGGCCAGCTTTCAAATACATTTAATTCAAGTATAAAACTGTTAAAAAGAGCTTTTCATTCAGCGTTCAGTGGGAGTTTAGAGCGTTGAAAGAGTGCGTTGGTTGACTGGCATGTTAGGTCCTTTTAGGTCGTTATTGTTCGTCTACGTCTTTAATGTTAACCTCCGGGTGATGCCGTACCATGCGAGTTCTCAAGTTTGTGGTGTTTCCAAAATACTTTAAATAATAAACTTTCGCTTTGCAAAGGCTGCATATAGCACGATTCCTATCAAGTTCCGTCTTCCCCTCGAGGTTATAAAAGCCGAAATGTGCCCAAACTCGCCTTCAATGAGGATGGAGCAGGTTGAATCTTCTTTTGATTATGACAAGAGTGCCCAGGCGTCAGTGTGAATTCGTCGCAGCGCCATCTATGGGAATGGCGAGCTAAACTCATTTCAGGACAATAGTATACACGCCATTACAAAATGAAGAAGAAAACATTTTTTTACAAATGTGAATCTTTTTTTTTTTTTTTTGCACACCCCTAGTGAAGATGCATCTTACATTAGCCTACACATATTTGATGGAGAGTTGCTTATGATAAACGTGCCAGTAGATTAAGCTCCTCACTTTTCCTCCATCACAAGAAACCAGTGGAAAGACCCACCTCCCACTGTCTCTGTACTGCCTGTGTGCAATGACTCCTCCCAGTGGTTAGACACTTAATTGCATATGAGGATCATGGTTTTTATCTAAGGAGGACAGTGTAAAAATAGCCAACATATAGAGATGTTTGGGGCTGTCTGCCAGGACTGCTGGGATCTCCCAGTGCAGTGCACTGTGGTTGGCTGAGGCTTATTTATTAATAGAATTAGATACGATTTGTCCATCCATCATTACAGACACTGCAGGCATACAGCACAGCACTGACAGGCTTTTCTAACGCATTTAGTGAGTCAATACAAGAGAACAAGCTCTAATAATTCATTAAATGACAGACACGATTCATTAGAGTGACAGAAAGACCAACTCTTTTCTTAGAAGCTATCGCAGTGTGATGAGCTGGCTGCAAGGTGCCGTGGCTGTTTTGTGCTATTTTGCTTTGACAAATGGCGATGTTGGTGGGAGCCAGATGGCGGGGGCATCTTTTCTTATTACCGTCCATGTGAAGCGGCACTGGACTGTGGATGACGACGGTGGAGGGAGTCGTCGTGCCCCTGGCAGCGTGCATGGGCAGCTTCCCCCAACACGACTCGCTCTGTTCTGACAGGGCCTGCGGCACACTGTGGGTGTGTGTGGGTGTGTGTCTGTGTGAAAATGCACATGCCTAAAACCACTCTTGCGGTTCTTACTCAGAGCTGTCATTAGCCAATTCCATTATTCTGTTCTTACAGATATTTGCCCACTTAAATCATCAAAACCGCTATGAGGGTTAAGTCACTGTATGATCCAATTAGTATTTTCCATTCAACTATGTTATTTAGCCTGCGGAAGAGATGAACTTCAAGGCCTTTTGTCTTCCCTGTCCAGGATTTGTGCGCGTTTTCTTCACCCCTGATGCTCCCAGTTAGATTTTGAGGTCCAGGCTTGTGGCAGACAGTTGGAGAAAAGCTAATAACACCTCCATAGTAGGTGTCCTACTAATTACTCGGGCTATTTAAATTTTTTGGTCTGAAGGCTGCAACATATTCAATATATTTTATTTGCTGTAGTAATGTAGGTCTAATTAAAAATCAATCATGGAATTTTAAAAGGCATCAGTCACCGGAGTAACCGCAGCGTTATTGCTGTGAAATATTAGAACTCATTAAAAGTAATGATTCAGAATGGGATTCATTTCAGTCCTATTCTCGGGCAAAATCAATTTGAATTGCAAAACCCAGATAGCTCCATTGGACTCGACTCTCTCTCCCAAAACCTCTGACACATAATCTTTTGCCTTTTTACTAAACCTGGTGATGTTGGTGCCAAATGTCAAATCAAGCTGAATAATTTAGAGAGTAAAAACGGGTTAAATCTTAGACCTCTCTCTAGGTTTGGAGAAGCTGGACTTTGTGTCGGTGAGATGGTTTTCCGTGCTCATCTCTTCCACACACGGTTACAGGTCACCTGAAAACCACTTCACCTCTAATGCAGATGTCAACGTTTTAAAGAGATGATACACGAAGAAGAGGAGGGGGAGATGCTGCTGTCGGTACACGATCCGTGCTGCCTGCACGATCCGTTCTGCGCATGCGCTGTTGTACGAGGATTTACGACACTGCACGATCTGTTCCACGCTTCCGGTCGTAGTTGTAGCGGTCTGCCGTTAGCCTCCACCGGGAAGCTAACGTTTGTTTAGCTAACAGCTGATTCGGCTAACCGCTAGCAGATTGTAGCGGTCTGCCGTTAGCCTCCACAGGCAAGCTAACGTTAGTTTAGCTAACCGCTAATTCGGCTAACCGCTAGCTGAGACAGCATGTAATAACTTTAAAAGACCCTCAAAATAAAACCTGAAAATAAGGCTTATTAGTAGTTAGTAGCCTGCTTTTCCTATTGTTAAGTTTGAGTTAATGTTATTTTAGACTGAATTTAAGCTGTCAGCTAGCGGTTAGCCGAATTAGCTGTTCGCTAAACTAACGTTAGCTTCCCGGTGGAGGCTAGCGTGGAACAGATCGTGCAGTGTCGTATCCTCGGTAAAACAGGATTATCATCAGCGCATGCGCGAACATCTTGCGCGTGACGGATCATGCAGGCAGCACAGATCGTGTACCGACAGCTGCTTCGGTTGAACGTTGCAACCATACTAGGGCTTCACAATATATTGTTTCTATTGTCATCGCGATATCAACTGGCGCCGTACACACTGCGAAAGGCTGCGACACATCGCGAGAGACGCTTTTTGATTTTCTGTGTTAGTCGAAAGAAAATATCAGTAGAAAAGTGAATAATTTATTATTAATTATAATGCAACTGTCATTCTTTTTTTTAGTGGTGCCTTTTTTTAATATTCAATTCAGTGTTCAATTTGTTCAATAAAATGTTGGAAATGATTTTCTTTCATTTGTTTTAGCAGTTTGTTGTATTTTAGCAGAATACTGAAAGCGGCAGAACTGAGTACACTTTAATATCTGTTTATGTATCGCAAGTAATATCCTTATCCCAATATTCAACCACGTTATCGCATATTTTCCTCATATTGTGCAGCCCTAATACGAACCTCCCAAACGGTTTCGTCACTCTTAAATTCTCTTCAGCAACAGTAACGACTCTGTTTGAATTTTGATACCCACCAAACGCATCTCTCAAACAAGAATCCATTGATCTCTTCCTTGATATATGTTTTAATTTTCTCCGTGTTGTTGTGAACGCGTGACTTTCTATCAGAAAGCTCCGTATCGTAACATTTCTTCTCTCTCTCTCTCTCTCTCTCTCTCTCTCTCTCTCTCTACTACTACTACTACATACTACACACACACACACACACACACACAGCTGGATCCATCACTGGAGGCCAAAGTAAATGTCCAGAAGCAGTCAGCCATGCTGGAGGAGGAGTATGAGGTAAGGAGACACAGGCTGGGCACCCAATCAAGTGTTCATTTGTTTAGGTTATTAGTAATTTAGTAATATAATATAAGTCATATAGTGTGGCCCAGATGTCTTCTACTATTGATCAGGTGTGGGGAGTCCCTCTGTTTTTAATTCCCAGTTTTATTTTTCATACTAACAAAAACAGTCGATACAAATGTAATGTTTAGATTTGAAGACGAGACACAGATTATCAGCATTATGGATATTACACTAGTCCATATTGTCATTTTGATAAAATTGCGATCAATTGTGCGGCCCTATTGAATGTTGCTCATAGGCAGTTTGCGATAAGCAATTGATTATTAGCGACCTCAGTTTAAGGAACATTGGTTCTTATATTGCCAAACAACCACACTGTAGGGCGGAGTGAAAAGCCATCCGTCATTGAGATCGTTTAAATATGGGGAAAACTGCACACAGTCTCTCCCTGGAGGCAGGTGGCTGTGAATGTGGGATTCTCGGTTTCAGAAAGTTCCAGAAGTCAGACCTGGGCCTCCTAATCCGACGTCGGAAAGACGTTTGGGGAGGGGAGCTTACCGAAGCTATTCTCCAATCCGACAAGCTGTTCTGAAGAAGCATACCGGCAGCTTAATTCTTGCCTCCTCTCACCTGCATGACATACCAGATGGTTATAATCAATCTTTGAAGACTTTGAAATATTGTCTTGTGTTCATGCAAGAACACAAGTTCATATTTTTAGACTTGAAACAATCCGGTACAGTTTTCAGTAGGGCTGGACAATAAATAGATATTATATCGATATCGTGATATGAGACCAGATATCTTCTTAGGCGACCGGCCGGTCAGTCTGACAAATGCCGATTTTTATGCTGGTCAGATGCTGTTAAATAAATAACATTGTAAAGGCTACCATACACAATGCATAGGAATTATATATAGGCTAGCAAATAATAACAATAAACCCACTATTCATTACATTCTCTTCATGCAGCGTAACTACTGTAGCATGTAAATAATGCACATAAAATACAAACGTGAGCAAGGGCGTTCAACAGTCGCCATTATATGGAATCAACAGCCACGTGCAACCTAGTTAGCAGGTGAAGAACACAAACAATGAAATCACCAGCTAACAATGAACTGACAACATAAGTTATACGACTTACAGTTCTCAACTGGCTATTTATCCTGTGGACAGCGACTCAAGTCTCTTTTTCTTTCTCTCCCTTTTCGGCCGGGTGGCACGCGTGCCCGCTCGCGGTGTTAAGCGCGCGTCCGCGCTATTCTCCGACATGCACTCTAACAATCACAGACTTTAGTCTGCTAAATATATCACTTTTTTTTTATTTTTTGTTGGATATTGGATGTGAAAAGAAGGAAATGGTTCTTCCATAACATTACACTTTAGATGTTTGTGAATTTCCCACACCAGGAGTCATTTATATAGTTCTATTTTATAGCGATCGATTATCTGTTCAAAAAATGTAAAATGTTCTATTAAAGAAAAGATAAAAAATAAATATTTGTATGCTGTAAAGAATGAAAAAAAAAAATGAAATCGGAATCTGCTAAAATCGGCATCGGCAGGTCAAACTCAATCGGAACCGGCCTAGAAAATTGTAATCGGTGCATCTCTACTTCTTAGATATTGGATATCGTAGTATCGTTCTATGGCATAAGTGTTGTCTTTTCTTGGTTTGAAAGGCTGCTTTTAGGGCTGGGTATCATTCAAAAAATCTCGGTACCGAAACCAATACTGTGACTTTGATACCGGTTCCTAAACGATACTTTTTTTCGATGCCAATTTTATAAAACAGAAAGAAATGACAGTGTCACGGCACAAATCTCTGTATTTATTTTCCAGCTCCTACTACGTGAGCCCCGTCTCTGTGTGTAACGGAGAGTTTTTCCTGCGTGTCTCTACGACGTGTAACATTAGACAACCAATCAGCAGCATTATTAGATCTTGGTAGACGCACGCTGCTTGCTTATTGGCTCATTGACGCTGATGTGATTTACTCCTTTGGGTATTGAACGACGAGGCATTTTTCGAGAGTCGATACTTTAGAGGCATTTTGGTCGGTGCCTAAAAAGTATCGAAGTTTGGTTCCCAGCCCTAGCTGCATTACAGTAAAGCGACGTGATTTTTTTTTTTTTTGGAACTTGCCAGACTGTTCTAGCTGTTCTATTATCTGCCTTTAACCACTTAGTCATTATATCCACTAGAGGTGTTGACATGAATCAAATAATCGATGCATCGAATCGTGGACATGGACGATGCTGCATCGATAATCAGCCGGGCCATAATCAATAATTTCTGCTTACAATTTAATGTATGCCTAACAGCCTTTCTGTTTACATATTCTGGTATGTTTTGCACATTCAGGAAGTGCCACGTGCTCAGCGCTGTAGTTTTATGTATCCAATTAATTTAGTATTAGAGCACTGCAGAATGTTTTGTTTTTGAAGCTTGAAAAGTTATGAATTAAATATCCTATACGGCTTTCATAGAAAAATGTATTTGACGCATCGAGATGCATCGAGATATCGAATCGCTGACATGATAATCGAGTCGAGAGATCAGTGAAGATTCACACCTCTAACATCCACATTATTGATGATTATTTATCTAAAGTCTCATTGTGTAAATATTTTGGGAAAGCACCAACAGTCAACTCTGCAATATGGTTGTAAAATCAACATCGAGGTATTGTGATTTTTTTCTCCCAGCCCTAGTTTTCAGAGTTGAATCTACATGTATGTCTGGTCAAATGGTGAATTCCTGAAGTATTAAACCTTGTCTCCTGTTGTCTCCTTCTGCAGAAGTTGAAGGAGGTGAATTTAGAGGAGTGGAAGAACATCCGCGGTCCTCGTCCCTGGGAGGACTCCAGGGAGTACCAGGAGCAGCAGCGCGCCAGGCAGAATAAAAACCACTGAGGCCCAGCGGGCTGCACACACACTGCAGCAGGGCGGACCAGACAGGAATGGGCCGAGTCTGGGGCGAAGGCGCCGCTAAGACTAGGGGTGTAAATCCCAAGTTTTATCTCGATACAATATTCTATAGATTCTTTGGACACCGATACAATATTTACTGATATCTTAAAGTCTGTCACGATACGATTTTGATTGAATTCAGGGGCCTGCAGTCGATACGAGACATGATCATATGCCTATTTTACACAGTAAAATATGCTAAAATATGATTTGTCAGTTTTTATGGCTCTTCCAGGCATTTAAATTACAAACAAACTATTCTTTTTAATATAAAGAATAAAGATGAAGTGGGATTTGAAAATAAAGGGGCATCTTACAGACGATATGTGACTATACTTTCACTTTGCATCGATAATATTGGATCGTGGCATATTGAAACGATATAACGATCTATCGTTACACCCCTAACTGAGATCCAAGCAACCCAGGCGCTGCAGCCTCAGGGCATGGACTCGACTTCTATGGTCTTGGTTTGTGTTGGACTTTAAACTTTGCTTATTGTTTGTAACAAGTTGTAGTCTCTTCTGGTTGTAACACTTTCAGGACTACAGGCGGTTAGAAATGATGCCACATGAGCCCAAAGTCTTGAAATAAGTTCAAGGTTGGTCTTTAAAGCACAGAAGTGTTTTCTACACAGAAGTATGTGTGTGTACTGTACTGTGATCAGGAGCTTGTCATAAACAACCAGTAGGTGGCACATCTGTGTGCTGCTGCACCTTACCTTACACACACAAAGCAAGGTAGGAAAAATATATAGCAATGTATGATTCCCATGTCTCAATAAATTATTTTCTATTGATCCAAATGGTTACTTTTGACTTCCATTTAGTTTTTGACAAAAGCTCGTAGACGTGGTGAGTCTTTGTTTACAACAGTATAGCATTGATTTACCAGTTGAAAGTATAAAAGAATAAATAACGGTCCAGCCTTTTCCTCAGGCTTTATAGGTCTCGACAGTAATCTGTTTCTCTGACAGTTATTACTTTGCAATGCGGTGGATTTATTACCTTTTTATAATGGAAATAGTATTAGCTTGTTTTTTGTTGTTGTTGTTTGTTCTACAAACCGAAAGAACATGATGTTTTGCGTCAAGTCTTCAGATTGTACATATGAGTAATGTTTGGCTGACTGACAGGTAATGTATATGTGCCTTACCTCATTCAGTTGTGAAATAGGATGAAATGAATATTCTTCAGGTGGAGAGGTCTGTATGAAAATGTCCTGGGATACATTTTCTGTAATCGCATTTTTTTCGGCTCATGATTTTGAGTCCCGTTAATAACCAGAGTTCCTCAGGCTCGAGAAGGTACGGGACAAAAACGGCTCACGTGAGGATTATTTTTTTCTCATGCACAGGTTGTACGGATGGAAATCTTCCTGCTTTGTCGTTGCTTGTTTTGAGTGTCAGGCCGTGCTGCTATGAAGCAGCTATTGCCTCTAACCCGGCGAACAGATTAATCAAGTCATTTGTCACAGGATTGGCAGATCAGATCAAGCCTTTTTCGTCGGGCTGCGTGAAAAAAAAAAAAAGTCTGGTGAATGCTTCTGTTTCTGAAGAAGCCTCTCTACATTTAGAGCATGTCACATGTTGGTGCATCTGTAATCTTAGAGGTCAATCACACACTTATTGTGGATGCTCCACAGGCCTGCCCCTGGGCTGTTTGTGATTGCGAACTGTGGGAAAGGAGTAATATTGAGTTTGATAGTTGATAAGCCAATCTGAACTGTACTTAGGTGGATGTGGCTTCTCTGTATGGTTAGCTGCAATGGTGGAAGAAGTGTCGGACTTTGGAATCCGTCTGGATAACGACACTCACAGGGACTATTTCTTTGGTAGAAAGTAGTCGACAGTGTGTATGTCTTTTTTTTTGATAATTTGACAATTTATAATGTATGCCAGTTTTTCCATTTTCTACGGACGAAAATGGTATGTAAAATGATCTTACTTGGCTACGCTTTTAACTATATATTTCATTTCCTCCTTAAGGTCTTTAAATACCAGTGGTGGAAGAAGTATTCCGATTATTTACTTTAGCAAAAGTACTAATACCACACTGTAAAAATACCATGTTACAAGTAAAAGTCCTGCATTGAAAATGTACTTAAAGTATTAAAAGTCAATGCAGAAAAATCCTCACATTTTAGAAACTGGAAACCATCTGTCAATCAAGTGTTTAATGGTTAATCATTTCAGCTGGACTTGAAGAAAAACATAGTTTTTTTTATAAACTACATTTTTTTTTTTGTGCAAAAATCTTAATTTGTAAATTAACTAAAGCTGTCAGATGAATGTAGTGGAGTAAAAAGTACAATATTTCTCTCTGAAATGTAACGGAGTAGAAGTAGAAAGTGGAATGGAAAGAAAACACTCAAGTAAAGTACCTCAAATGTGTACTTAAGTACAGCACTTGGGTTAATGTACTTAGTTACAGTCCACCACTGTTAAATACACATCACAAGTATTTTATGAGCTGTGTGTTTGGTGAACCATCTGTAAGATCACTAGCTGTGCAAAGCCACACCGCCTCGCAGCTTCTCCATAGAGTCCACTTCTAATGAACCATGTGAAGGAGACTTTAGAGCACCGAAGCGAAGATATGTTACGGCTCGCCGCAGTTCTTTTCTGGAGATGCAGCACGGGTGTAGTCGTCAGAGGCCAAAATGGGTCAGTCCGGGAGGCCTCGCTATCGTAAGCGAGCCGCCAGGATGCATAATGAGTCGGAGTCCTAATTTGAAGAAGGCGTGCCCCCCCCCCCCCTTCACGTGCTGTTCAATTTTTTATTTGAAAATGCAAGAAAACGCGATCAAATATTAATTGGACATGGGCTAAGAAAAGAAGAAATCAAATTCAATATTTACAACTTCATTCCACGAGCGGAAGAACTAATGAGGTCTTAGAAACGAGAATCGTGTAGCTGGTTGAAAATCCGGAACTCTGAAATGCTAAATAACTAATCCCTACAATCTTCCAGGGGCCCTCTCCAGCTCCGTGGCCCCTGAATCATTCAGATTTCCCCCTCCTAATGTGCGGCCCTGTGAGTTGGTTTTCCTGCTGCCAGATCATCACAGCTCTGATGTGTCTGCTCTCAGTCTTTTTTGGCCCTTGATGAATGAAAAGTTCCTCCTCCCAAACACTCTCACACACTCCAGATGAAGATGAACTACCACTGGTATTATCTCACAGGAAGACATTTCTCACAAAGATTAGAGACATGATTATTCTGTTGCACGAGCGAAATACAAAATATTTGACCACATTCTGTGAATGGGCGGAGGATCCCCCCCCCCGGGGAATCCTCTAACCAGGTTGACAGCCAATGGGACGTATTTCCTTTTTTATAAACCAATAGACTGTCACTTGTGGAGGGAAAGGCAGTTTGCTCAAAAAGGGAGATTTTCCAAAAATGTGTGATTACTTTATGGGTTGGACTTTTAAGTTACACCCACTAATACAGCACAAACTTATCTCTGAATATAAAAGAAATAAAACCCTGTCTTTGATTACATTTATCATCGTATCAACAATATCTAGTCAATGCATCCACATTCTGTTTTTCCCACTCTTTTGAGTAGTTTTCATCGTTGTTGGCGGAGTTCGCCATTGCTAGATTCAAATGGCCCTCGCATGCAAGAATTTACAGGAAGCAATGCACGCATGTAATTCAGCATTATGGTAATTTATCAGCCTCACTCTGTTTACTCTTTACTCTCCAAGAGCTGTATCAGTGCTGTATTTTTCATAAGCTCATAACATAAACAAAAAAGGATCCCTAAATTATTCCTCTAATTTTTTTTAAAGAATTGTGGCAAATATATATATATATATATATATATATATAGCCTACTGAGACATTTTAAAGTTGAAAAGTACATGCGCAGGTGCTCTTTAGTGGTCAAACTATGTAATGGAGACTTGAACATATCTTTGGCATCCCTGTACTATTATTATATCTGCAATAAGCTGACTGATCGGTCTATTTCCAAGTGACACTCACCTATCGGCCTTAGTGTTAGTTACCTCCTGTTTTTCTGTTTTAGTGTTGTAGTTGCCTCTCAACTCCCGCTAGAATACGGTCACCGTTTGTAGCAGCTCTCTTGTCCGTAAACCGTGTGAGGAGCCACATAAAATGGCTCCCAAAACATGAGAGAATAATTTGTGTGTCACATTATTATTTCAAGTGTTTGTATACCAAAGAAAGTGTTAGTTATTTAGCACTCTACACCTATTAGAAACTATAGGTTAACTTGTCATGTTTGATAAATGATCCCATCTTTCCAGTATGATCATTTAAAGTCATTTATTAACTAGAAATGCCAATTATTCGCTGGGTTCAGCTTCTCAAATGTGAGGATGTGCCACTCTCTCCGTTTTATAGTATTTGTAAATGGAATCTTTGGTTTTTATACTGTTGATCAAACAAAATAAGAAATTTGAAGATGTCACATTAGACAGTGGGAAAATGTGATGGTCGTTTTTTCATTATTTCAGAAACGTTATAGACTATAATGATTAATTGAGAAAAAAATAATTGACAACAATGCTTTAGTTCAGGTCTAATATACAACATGTTTTTTTTGTATTATTATTAATCCCCTTTCCCAGATAGGAAGCAAAGCCAATGAAGCTGTGGTCAGTGAAAGCCTTAACCTTCACTACATCTACTGACTCACTGAAATGTCACTTACAGAGAGCTGCAGAATCAAACGCCAAAAAAATAGACCTATTCTACATGGAGGAGGGAGGAAAGTGAGTGGAGAAATGGTCTCTCTCTCTCTCTCTCGCTCTCTCTTTCTCTCATATCGTTTCTATAAATAGACAGACGCTTGGCAGCTGAGGGGTGGTCCACGCAGAACAAATGCACCCCCTGGCTGTTTCACTCCATTCCCCACATAATGAGGCAGACAGAACGCACACAGATCGCCGCCGTCACTTCCACTCTCCCCAGGACCTAGGCAGGGGCCACACGTTGCCATGGAGACGTGGCTGTTGGGCAGAGCCCCCCCATGCATCGGTTTCGGTCATGCAAGCCGAGCCCCTCAGACGAGCTGACCCCTCCGTTGTATCATCCCATCCATCCCCTACTTTTGATCCTCTTCCTCTTCTTCCTCTTTCATTCATCACCATAAGGCACAGGGGGAGATGAGTAGATGAGAGTGGAGTCCAGTGTCCTACACTCGTCTTCTGTGCACTGTGTCTCTTATGTAATGGAGTCAGTGTGGGTATTCCTCTCTCACCCATCTTCCTCTACAAATATATTCCAGACCAGTGAGCCACTGAATGCTCAGCTCCAATAGCTGCAGCTGCAGAAGGGGCACTCTCCATTGATGAGCTCTGCTATGCTACATGTGTGCAAATACTGGTCTCTATGGATCTTATTTGAGCCGAAAGTACATACAGCGTGAAAGCTTGGCACCGGACTCCTTTCTATCTGCATTGCACTCTGTATATTTATGGAGTTGTCAGGGTTTTATTTGAGGAGAGGATTTATTAATGCAGGGTAGTCAAGGTTATGGTGCGTTATATGAAGAGTAACCAGCTCTTCTCTGTATGATTATGTGCACCTATCAAGCCTGTATGTCTGCATAATAGGATGACAGTGACGGTGTGTGGCTATAGATACCACACACGTGGTGTATTAGTGCAGTGGCTCCTGTCCTTTTTGCCTTGTGGCCATGTCAAAGGAAGCAGCTATTTGTGATTACAGGTTATGGCCCAGGTCTCCACAGGAGTTGCGAGCAGTTTGATCAAATAATTATTTTCCTTTCTCGGGCAATTTGAATTTAAGGGTAAACATGTTCAATATAATAATATAAGGGAAGTTTGGGGTCCCCTGCTGGAGCTGCTACCCCCGCGACCCGACCCCGGATAAGCGGATGAAGATGGATGGATGGATGGATGTTCAATATTACAAAAGAAGCCATAAAAAAAACGCAACCTAATTTTGTGTAACGTAATTTTTTCTTTTCTTAATTGGCTTGTGACCACTCAGATTTATTTTAAGGTGCCAATCTCCTCTCGTGATCCACTGCTATAGTGGTATCTAGTTTTGGTTTTATTTGTCTAGATATTTTGATATCTGTCTCCAAGATTTCTGTTTCCACCGTAAGACTAGATAAAAGGAACTCCAAATTACATTTAAATGCAATGCGTTTTTCAGGAAATATTTTCTACTAAAGAAATGGTCCCAGTGAAATCTATTGACAGCATGTCATAGGGATTACTCAGAGCAGTGGTTACTCCCCGACTCATAGACTCATAGCTGTGACATGAGATCGCAAGTAGACATGGCTTTGTATGAACAGGTCACAAGCACAAAACCTTTGGAACAATTGTCCCAGAGTAACAATTGAAAAGAGATTTTGCTATTTAGATTTTTGTGAGCTCCACAAATGAAATACCATTCACCTGCATCACAGTGAGGTAAATGTAGAAACCTGTAAGACAGATATCTCCAAACCTGATAAATAAAACCCAAACTGTTTGCATGACCAGCACTAGAGGTAAGAGAGAACTGTTTTTGTAATTAAGGGGGAACTGACCTGTGAAAAAGCTGCCTTTCTCCTTTCTCACTAGGCCCTGGTTCCAAAATGACCAGTGTTTTGTGTCTGCGTAATCCTTCATTTCAGTATAATGTTTTTAGTTTATTGGATACATTATCATTTGATGTGTATAAAATGACATAGGCCTGTTTAGTTGGTTAATGGGTGCGCATATATAATGTCCGCAGTAACTGTAAATGTGAATCTAATGGTATTTTCTGCATCCAGAGTGTTAAATGTTGCTTTTTCTTAGTTTAGCTCACCCTATACTTACCTGTGCAGGTGGTACGGTGAGGCTGAGATGGGAAAGGGCCTTCAGGACTAATGCTACGTTTACACGTGGCCGGCTATTTTCATAAACGGACATTTCAACCTCTCCATTTTCAAAAATATCATTGTGCACAGCTGTCAGTTTTCAGAAAAGTCTTTGTTTACACGTACCCGTGTATATATGCCGTCAATGCCGTCAAGAGCATACCAAACCTGTAGGTGGCAGTGTAACGAGAAGCTCAATCCCACGTTAGCCAATCAGAATCCCGAAAATAGCAACAACAGCAACAGATCACTTTCTCTCTCTCGGCTGCCTAAACCTCCGTTTGTCTCAGTTTACACGCAAACGTGCAAACGAAGTTTCTAAAGAAAAACGACAATGTATAAAAGGCTCTATTACCTTGTATCTCACGTTATGGCTTCGTAGCATAGGTTTTTGTAAAAATAGGCTAACGATTATGTCCTAACCACGCAACTTTCTGTTGCACAGTAGAGAAATTACTGTGTAGTCAGGAGAAGCTCACAGGCAGTCGGGAGGGGGGGGACGTGGAGGCATACAGTCAAGGGAGAAGCCCATAGAGAGTCCATGAAAAGCATCGGAACAAAATATTTCAGCAACGTTTGGATGGATTGGAAATACTTCGGTATGTGGGAAGTGAATTCATATGAAGTAACATTTATCACGCTCTCCGTCTCTGCAAGATTGGAAATGATTGAGATTTCTCTTGGCACAGCTACCAGAAGACGTACAACTTTCAGACAGGTTGCTCACGTCACATCTACGTCGTCAAGCTCAGTACGCTCAGCCATAACCGGAAAAGGCACTTCACTGGTCTCTGTCGAAGTCTATGGCGTCGCTGTGTCCATTTCTTATACTGTCTTTGTTCAGGACAAGGGAGGAAGAGGTTTTTATAGCAAGGAGTTGGCAGCTTTCCAGGGTTTTTCTTTAATGTTAATTTGCATTTTTGTAATTCCCAGGTTTCATTTTGTGCCCTTTGGTTTAGTGTATTTTTGTTAAACACCACAGGCACTTCTCCAGCTTCCTGTCCGACTTCTTAAAAATCCATGTGTAAAAGCTTCACTTCATCGGCCTTTGCACACAATGGTGGGGTAACATGACCCTTATAAAATCGCAGTATTTGTGTCACTGCAGCCCATGCATCTTTTAAAGTGAGTCCTCAAGGAAAGGGGTGGTTTGTGCTTTGCTCAGTCTGACCCCACTTTCACACCACCCTCTAAACACACACATTCACCAGTGACAGGAAGTGGCCCTCCAGCCTTAAGCTCTTTAGATTCTGATGTGAGGTGACTCTTTACCTTTCTCATTTCACAGCTTCACTATTCATTACTGACCGTCGTAAGCGGACGTCGCCCAGGGGTGATGTCAGTGTTAACTCCCCCTGATGACCCCCCCCCCCCCCCTCCCCTCACACACTGTGTCCCCGCCTGACTTTTTTCCCCACTAAAGTCGTTGCGACTCGAGCCTACAAATTATCCGCATGTGCAGAGTGCCGAGCGCAGCACGGAGAGAGAAAATCCAAATCCCAAAGTGCAAGTGCAGCACTATTCTCTTGGGCTGTACTGTATCGTTCCCTGCTCCAGATTCTCAGCTGCTGCATGCCAGACCGTTTTAATGAAACTGATCCAGGGACGCAGCCGCCGTCAAGTGTGCTGTGGCAAAAACAGGAAGA
Organism: Sander vitreus; assembly: GCF_031162955.1. Lineage (NCBI taxonomy): Eukaryota > Metazoa > Chordata > Actinopteri > Perciformes > Percidae > Sander > Sander vitreus. Next base: position 6,563,264 of record NC_135874.1, on the reverse strand, counting down.
AGGAGAATGGAAAAATAAAAATGAAAAAACAGTAAGGAGAAGTGAAGTCGCTTTACTCTCAGAGAATTAATGCAAGCAGTCAGTTTCAGGGCTACGGCCATCAAGTTGCCCTCCCTTCTAAGTGCTGCTCCTCCCAGTGGGAAACACAAGCAGGCCTGGTGTGTTGATTACAAGTATAATCCATTAATCATCACTGAACGCATGGAGGACTTTGATGAGAGAGGCAAGAGCAGCCATTGAATTCTAATCTGATGCATGCTGGCTGCAGGTATACACTTAAAGAGCCTGCACACCAATCTGTCCAGTGTGTTTTCTGCCTTCACCCTTTTTCCCACAGATAAGAAAACTTCATTAAAACATCCAACCATATTCTCCATACTAATTACAGCATTACATAGAGAGGGAGTGGAGGATGGTGGACGGGAGTGGTGGTGTTGGTGTTGGTGGTGGGAGCTGCCGCCGCAGCAGCCGCCCCCCCCCCGACCAGATTGGCGCGTCTCATCCCTCCCATCCCCACTTGGGAAGTGATTGTTTTTGAATTTCATATTTGAATTTAACAAGCGTGGAAATCTGAACGGGCTAATAAGATTCTGTACCACACTGCCGGACTATGTAATTAAAATCGGATCCAATTGATTTTTTTTTTTTCCCCTCCTGCTTTGCATATAGGCTCCATCCCAAAAGAAAAGTGACTACTGCAATAAGATGACTGCGCCGAGTCTCTGCATGTTGTTTCTGGGTGGATTAATTATAATTAATTATTGATTAATCGCTAATGAATTTAAAAGACTCTTAAATACCTATGTTCTTAATATTCCGTATTAATATTACATAGGCTACAGTTTCATTTGCCCTGGGACTTTAAGGATTTTTTTCCTCTACAATGCTTCAGGCCTGTATGATTCTGTAATTGGAGGTGGTGGCAGTGTGAACACCCTGCTTTGCTCCTGTCTTAGCGGCTTTGTCTGTCTCGTCAGCAGCAGTTATGGTTGATAGTGCTGCATCAAGGACTGTGTGTCCAGTGAAGCTCATTATCTACTGGCATCTTACTGGGGAGGGAAGATTATTGGGTTGTACAATGCAAGTGCAAGAAGGGAGACAAAGTAACACAGGAGGTGATGAGTATTTGATGAGAATGTTTCCTGGACTCTGGTGGACCCTGAGCAGGATTTGTTTAAAGGAATAGTTAGTAGACATTTTGGGAAATACACTTATTTGCTTTCTCGGCGAGATAGATGAGAAGATGAATACCACTACGCTTAATCAAAGATACTCTATAGCTCAAGATTGCACATTTCAAGCAGTGCCAATGGTATGAAATGCTTTAGCCTTCCTGTCTCCTAAGTGGGCGTGGCCTTGTTTGCAAATGTAGTGAACGTTGTTAGATATTTACACACCTAAAAGCAATATTGAGCATTACAAAAATTAGTTTTGGGGCGTTGGCCAGAGTTAGCTGACTTTAGCTTATCTATGTTGCCAGATCTTGTGAGAGTGTGTTCCTGAGACAGAAACAGGTCTTGAACAAAGTAAAAAAAAAAAATTGTGTGTTTTAAAATGCCATTTAGTGTCAGAATGTTCTAGAGATATGTGGCTTGTGAAAAATGGGTCCAATATATACTTTGGTGACTATGGGGCGAAAGAATCGCTCATAATCTGCATTCACGTTCACTTCTCCCGTTGGAATCAATACACTCAGAACCTGCTGCTAGTCTCGGTTCTAAACTGTCAATGGCTAAATATAAAGCTGCAGCCAGGAGACAGTTAGCTTAGCATAGCACAAAGACTGTAAGCCCGCCTGGCTCTGTCTGAAGGTAGACATTATATCTAGAGTGAATTTACTAATTAAGATGTTATATGTATTGTTTAATTAGTTTAAATGACAAGTTGTGGTTTTATGGGGAGTTATGTGAGTGCGGTGACTTGCCGGGCAGCCAGCCACAACTTGTCAGAAACACAAACATCAAATGACCTTGTCATTTTTACACTTCGGCTTTTGTGTGGATAAAACAAACAAGATATAACATGTCACTTAGTATAGGTAGAGGTGCTGCTAAAGTTTTATTTTACCTTTTGGACAGAGGCTAGCTGTTTGCCCCTGTTCCGAGTATGTGTGCTAAGCTAAGCTAAGCTAAGCCAACTGACTGCTGGCTGTGGCTTCATATTTTTAGGATAAACATGAGAGTGTATCTTCTCATCTAACTCTCGGCCAGAAATCCAATAAGCGTGTTTCCTAAAAAGTCAAACTATTCTTTTCAGGGCCTTTTGATGATGAATTGGCACACACTACTTGTCGTGTTTATTGAAGGTTTTCTTTGTCACATTTCTATTATTAGCTCAAGTAAGCCGCCCTTGATCACAGTAATAACCCTTACGTGGATCGACACTCCTTTCCAGTATGGGCTTGTTCTGATATTAGTGTTGTACTCTTGATATGCATAACTTTAACTTAGGCACTGTGCTTTTTTTTGTTTTGTTTTTTGCATTCATGTGCTTTAGTGTGATTTTGCACATGATTACAGTATCTGTTTGTCTGCATACAATACATATTTAATACACATTGAATACAATATCATGCTCATTAAAGGTGCAGTAGGTAAGACTTATAAAACTAACTTTCTGTCATATTTGCTGAAACTGACCCTGTGTTCCAGTAGAACTACAAGAAGCAGGTCATTTAACAAATAATCTGGCTCCTCTGGCAAAAATCCACAGCTCCCTGTTCAGATGCACCAATCACGGCCAGGGGGGGGGGGGTGTCTAACTGCTTGTGGATCACTGCTCATGCACACGCATTCATTCTCCCTTGTGGGGGGAGGGGCTTAGGAGACCGTTTTGGGCTTTAGCAGAAAGGGGGGAGGGACTGAGAAGTTGTTGATGTTCAAATTGTTTGGCTAAGTCCTGGATCTTCACCATCCTACCTACGGCACCTTTAAGCTGCAAACATTTGTGTTACCGCAGCTATAAAGTTGGCATGAGAAGAGCTGTTAGTAAATCTTACATCTAGTCCATCTCTGAATTTATAATGTGCAGTGGTGGAAGAAGTATTCAGATCCTTTACTTAAGTAAAAGTACTAAAACCACACTGTGACAATACTCTGTTACAAGTAAAAGTCCTGCATTGAAAATGTTACTTAAGTAAACGTATGTAAGTATCATCAGGAAAGTGTACCTAAAGTATTTACAAGTAAAATGCAGAAAAATCCTCACATTTCAGAAACTGGAAACGATCCAAACAGTTCTGTCAATCAACTAAGTGTTTAATGGTCTAATCATTTCAGCTGGACTTGTAGGCCGTTATATTTGTTGGGTAGGCTAGTTTAAAGTAGGATAAAACGTGTGTGTGTGTGTGTGTGTGTGTGAGACAGATTTTTTTTAGCCTATAGCATGTGGCAAGATTAAATGCCGGTGACTCACTTATTTTTGTGTCTTAAATTAGGCAGCACGAGCCCATCAGGGCAGTTTTGGGGTGAAGTAGTGCAGGTGATACCTTATTCTAAGCTTTTCCTCCTCCCCTCCTCCCTCTCCCTCCTGTTGTGAACCCTTGTCACGGTGGGCTGTGGGTCTGAATGATATTCATGCTTTGTGGTGCAGGTTCTTCTTCTCTCAGCCGATGGTGACGTAGTTGCGCGCCTAACCGAGCCTGTCTGTGTGACTTTTAAATTGGGGGCGAAGGGCTGTAGGGCGCAACCATTCCACACCTCCACGGCGCGACAATAGGCCTACTATTAATACTAATTATCCGAGGGTGAGGATAATAGGCTACATTAAGCTTTCATCTCCAGCAATCGTAAGCTCCAGAAACTGACTCAGCGCAGAGGAGACAAATCGTGGTCATTCCGATGGTGCGCCAAGTCCCGCTGACAACCTGCCTGCCTTCCTGCCTTCCTGCCTGGGTAACTTACATAGCCTCCACAGCTGAGCGTTTAATATGAATTTTAGTGTGTCGTTTCTGTAGAGAAGACAGCCGGGCAAGAGAAAGCTTTCACGGCAGTGCCTACTACAGAGCTGCATCGTAGATTCCCCTGCGCCGATAGAGGGGGAGGAGGAGAGCGCTGATTCACGGCTTGCAGGAGGAGGGAGAGCCGTGCGGACGGGGCTCTGAAGATCCATCTCTGATCTTAAAATACCGACCCCCTCTCCTCCCCCTCCCATCCTCCCCTCCTCCCCTCGTCATTGACAGCTCTGCGACCCGGTCAATCCGTCAGACAGGGAGGATCTGGGGAGGAGGGCGCCAAGGCAGGAGACAGCACGAAAGGCAATCACCTCTGGCCGGTTTGATCCAATCGCCAATATCTACCGAGCAGCAGGCTGCATGGGCACCTGCCTCTCCCTCTCCGTACATGAGGACGACACAGTGGCTTCACCGGGGGATTGTGGTCCGAGGAGCGCGTTTCACTCAAGACATCCAAGCAGCGAGATTATACTGTGACTGTTGATAGGGTGATCTGACCGGCCAAACAATAATAATAAAGGGAGGCGGAGAGGAGCTATTTCGCGGTTTCTACATAAACTCCCCGGAATACAAATCCAGGTAGGTTACGGGCATGATGCAAACTCAGTGATATTAGGCTAATTAATCAGTGTTGATGAGTGATGTAACCTGACAAACCATCAGTGATAAACAACAAGACACAGATAGTCTTTCTAGTTGAATATGTGACAGATTGTAGTAACACTATAGTAACCATATTGGATGCATTTCAAGATCCGCGATAGCTGCAAATAACAGTCGATAAGTGATGTGATGTGGTCCGTCACTCCGGAGCGCTTCATGCTGCCAGGGTTTCAACCTGTCTAAACTCCCATTGCTCCTCATCATTGTGCAGATATGATCCATTGCAACAGGCTGCAATGGATTCGTGATAGCGTCTAATGGGTGTGCCATTAAAATAATTGGCGTGTGTCAACGCAAGTATTGGGATACCAGTTGTTACAGCATGGCGAGCCCATTCCTGCTGCTGATTGGCTGAACACCTGCATTTCCAGGTTTTAATATAACATCTTTAGTTTTTGCTAATGCAGGCTATTTTGGCTTCTTCTGCACGGCCTGACACTGTTTGGAGGTGGATTTGGACACAGTTGTGTTTCCTGAGACTGGCCTATTATAGTTTCTGGAGACTCCTATATTCTTTGTGCATCTTTCCATGTATAGGCCTGTATGCACCCTATAAGTTATGGTGCAGGCCTATGAGTGCTCCAGCAGGGATTCCCTCCTCAGGTAGCCGACACTGCCATCGGTGTAGTGAGCAAAACGGCCTTCTGATGATTAATCAGCAACAGCTGAGGCTCTCTGTGTGTCTGCTGAGTGCATGTTTACGCACATCTCAAGTAGCCTCTTTAAACAAGACCCTCGTCCCAAAATAGGGAAAGGGAAAGAGATCTGTGAGCAGAGCAGCCGCTCTCCCCTCTCAGCAACTGTCTTAAGGCTGTGCTGTGCTGTGCTGCCTGCATCAGTCAGGGAATATAAAGGGTGGTGATCACTTAAAAATATGCACGAAATCAAACATGAATGTTGCTTTTCTCTTTACAATCCACTATCTCAGAGGTGTACAGAAAGGCATAGAGTAAGACTGATCAGGGCTTCAACTATCTGTAGGCTATGATCATTTGATCTATGAAATCACACTCAGAAAAGCACGCAAAAAAAAATACATTTCCCAAAGCCAGATGGATATATTCAAATAGTTTGTTTGGTCAGTCCAACAGTCCAGAACACAACGTTATTTAGTTTAATATCAGAAGAAAATGGCTGGTACCAGAGAAGTTTTTTGGGCATTTTTGCTTAAAAACGGTTAATAGATTATCGAGGTTCTTCACTCATAACAAAAGTCTTGGAATACATAATTTTCTTCCTAACACATTTTAGCCTATTTACTCTGTTATTCAGTTGATTTGGACATATTTTATATAATTAAAAATACAAATAAAAAGCCTATAGTGTTTCTTCTCATTGTGGTAAAAAAATGCCTTACTGTAAAGTTAATTAAAGGAATTTAATCAGTTTGGACTTAAATGAGTTTTACTATCCAATTATGATGGTCTAAATGTTGTTTCAGGCATTTTACACCTAACAGGATTAAAAATCAGGGGAAAAATTAACTCATTTTGAAATTTGATAGAAAATACTTGCATGTTCAATATAATAGTATACGAATATCTCTGTAAGCATCAGTTCAACCCTTTTATTAACACATTTGTATTTGTCTGCTTTATAAGATGGGAGAAGTTGTTTATTGTTATAATGGGCACTTTTTCTGAACTTTATAATAATAATTCTGTTTATATTTTCTACAGAAATAAGTGGTTATGAGTTGTGTAAATGGAGTTTAAGTGGGTTCACCCTCAACTGTTTGTGGTTGAAGAGGTCGGTGTTGGACTTAATTGGAATATGTCAAAACTGAACTTCACCCTTAATTTAAATATGTCAGTTGTAATATGACTTAAGCTCCACAACTTTGTCTTTTCAGTTGATTTTTAATACTTTTTGGTGGCAGCTGAACAGTCTTGATTAAACTCCAGCGACAGTCCTCCTCTACATTCACTATGCAAAATACAATCCTTAAAGCAGTAATTAGTATGCAAATTGTTTTGTGTAGCTTCTAATTTAGGGGTCACGGCTCTAATGTTGGTACACACAGAGAAATGGAATCGTTCACTCTGCAATCAGCTGCCAGCACCCAATACACTTTGCTGTGCTGTGATAGAAAATCAATATTTAAAATACAAAATCCTTGTGAGGTTAAATGTAATCATTTTAACGAGCTTTACATTATTCAATTATCCAATGCACATTATTGGAGGTGCATTATAGGAATTGTAGGTTCCAGCATTTTTTGAGCCTCTAGGAAATAAGGCTTATCTTATCTATCTTAAATGATAAGATCATCATTAACATATGATCTATGGGTACCCAGATAGCTCAGTTGGTAGAGCTGGCGCCCATATATAGAGGTTTGCTCCTCGACGCAGCGGCCCTGGGTTTGACTCCGACCTGCGGCCCTTTGCCTTTTACCTCTCTCGCCCCTTTCATTTCTTCAGCATTCCTGTCAATAAAGGCCTAAAAATGCCCAATATGCCCAAAATAATCTTAAAAACAAGATCACGAGATCATGTGGTACCTTGGTGACGTTTAATAACAAAGATGTTGCTGACACTTGCCGGTTTGGGAATTTTCATTTTAAGTTTGTTGCTTTCCACACGGCCAAGGCACAGGAGACGGCTGCCTGATTCCACATTTTTTCAAACTCTTGTTTTACAAGCTGGACAACAGGTTGGTCTGTGTTCCGTGGTCGTGTGTCGTGCTGTTGTTTACCTTTGTAATTTCCAGATTTCCCTTTTTATTTTTATTTTTTATTTTACCTTTATTTTACCAGGGAAAAAAATCACATTGAGATTAAAATCTCTTTTTCAAGTGAGCCCTTGCCAAGAAGGCAGCACATAAAAATACACTTTAACATACAACAAATGACAGACAGACAGGGATGGACAGCAATGATAAATAAGAAATAAAAACACAAAATCACATTTTAAAACAAGCGCAAACATGTTGATATATTTGATGTAGGCAGGACTTGAATTCAGTATGTGAAATAAAAACCTGCAGTTTTAGCTGATTTTGTAACTCATTCCATGAAGTTGGAGCACTGTAACAAAAAGCAGTTTTTCCAAACTCTGTTTTAGTTTGTGGAACATCATACATTATGTATCTACTTGATCTTAGATTATGTTCAGATCTACTAGATGTTAAGAGTGTAGTTAAATATGAAGGAGTATGTCCAGTTATTGATTTGTGCACAAAGGTCAACCAATGTTTGAGCCTTCTTGTGTTGAGTGAGGGCCAACCTACCATTTCATATAATACACAGTGATGGGTAGAGTACTTAGCATGGGTTATAAATCTCAGTGCTGAATGATACACAGAATCCAAAGATTTCAACAGGGACGTTGTGGAGTGTCTGTAAAACGCATCTCCATAACCTATGGTCTCCGTAAACGTCACAACGCTTTGAACTGTGGGTAATTCCCTTTGGTGAAGTCTGCATCGCCCACACCACACCTGGAGGTGGTCTAGTGTAAATGCATATCATACAACATGATCATTCATATCATCATAATCTTAAAAAAAATAATCTTTTTTTAAGATTATTTTTTGGGCTTTGTATGGCCTTTAATTGACAGGATAGCTTGAAGACAGGAAAGGGGAGAGAGAGGAGGGACAACATGCAGCAAAGGGCAGCGGGTCAGATTTGAACCCGGGCCGCTGCCAAGGACTCAGCCTACATGGGGCGCACACTCTTACTGGGTGAGCTAGAGGTCGCCCCTACATGATCATTCTTAATAAAACTTAGCACCCAGTAAGTTAAAATGTCACCAAACTTCTAATTTTCCAGTTGCCTGGCAAAACCGACATGTATTAGCAGTAGCTATGGAGGATGCCTATGAATACCAGGTGCAAATGCAGAGGCCCCTGCTCCAGATGTCATCATCATCTAGATTAGGTACAGATCACGTTATTAATACCAGATGTTAATGGGGATTTTAAGTCAGCACGTATCATGCGATACTGCTTTGATTCTTTTTTAAATCTGTCTCTGACAAGTCTTCTAACTTTATGGACCACATTGTCTCCTCGAAAAGAAGTTTGTAAAGTTTTCCCACTGATGTGGTGTTGGGAAATGTAATTGCTGCATGGATTATGTTCACAGGTAATGTTATTTTTGAGGAAGTGCAAGATTTAGGACAAAGCGTTTGGTTTTTGGTAGTGAAAGATTGTGGTTTCAGTTAAATGTTAACATTATGTGTCTTGCATAACCACTATTTTTCCTAACCTTAACCAAGTGCTGTGTGTGCCTGAATGTGACCTAAAAAAGTCAAATAATGCTTTAGTTGCTATGGATATTATAGAGAAGAAATGATCTAGGTTGTCAGTGAACATTGTACTGGTTTGTTCAGTATCAGTATTTTGCAACTTGCTAGGTACTTTAATTACATTTCCTCATTATGTTGATAAAAACATTAGCTGCATGGCATTACTTTTTTTTTTTAAATGTTAATATTGGAAATTAGTATATAAATGTAATTTATAGAAGATGGTTGTTATAGTGAAGTGAAATATTAAATTAATGGAGTACCCCTTTAACAGTCTTGTGTCAGCCGTGGTAGTCGTAGTAACAAGGTTAGTAGAAGTAGTCATGGTAGATTAGTAGTAGTAGTAGTAGTTGGTAGCAGTATTGTTAGTGTTAGTACAGGCAGTATAATAATGCTTTAACGATTACTACTTAGTATAGCACAAATTTGTCTTTTGGGAGACCCTGAAATGAGCACAACTTTAGTTTACAATTACAAACTTCTTTCTGAGCATGATTTTTTTCCAGCTTGTGAAATTGATGTGTCTATGGGAAAAGGCAGGAAGTAGTTAGCTGACAATTGAGTCCCTGTCCAGTGTTACTGTATGGCCTTTAAGTCTTTAAAAATCTCTGTGTCACTCTGGTAGTTTGCTCTTGGATTTATGGGTATTTGGCTTGTTTGCCGTTTTGCTGTACCTCTGTTTATCCAGAGTAGGCCGACTGAGCACATTTACTCTTTTTTATCACTGTCCTCCTTCCATACTATGATAACACATTTACACATGGAGACATGAGTCTCCAACTGTCGTTAAAACCCTGAAGTGTTAAAAGGACAGTAAATGTCAGCTCATTTAAAGCTGCTGTAATGAGTATTTTTAGATACTGTGAGTACCTGTATGTAAAAGAGGTTGTTTGTAGTGATGAAACCACAGACAATTATTTGGTTCACTCTCACGGCTCACATAGAGTCATATTTGGCAGCTGCTTTAAGCACAATAAACACCGACCGTACACTACATTCACAGCACCAAACAGTAGATGGATAATGGTAGCCAGCTAGCTGGTGAACATAATGCAGCATTTAGCAGCTGAAGAGCCAGATATTTCCCTCTGGAGTTGGTGTAGACCAAAACAGATCTAAAAGAATAGTTAATCTTGGATTTTTATTCCTCGTGTGGACAGAAACATGACTTCAGACAAGGAAGGCACTCGGAGAGCGCAGACCTCTGCCAAACCCATGCCCTTTCTCACAATGTTAATGCATTGTGAGTTTTTCCCAGTTGGGAACTCATTTTTCGGATAATTCTGAAACCACATGAATGCAGCCCAAAAGCCCTATCTGGCTATGTTACTAAAAATGAAAAATATTTTTTGTATGTGCCCCGTGATTTGGATCGGCTACAAAATGTAATGGCTTTTGCCATACACCCTTCCAGCCAGTGTCAATACATTTGGGCCTGTAGTCATAATCCTGCTGAGAGACCAACACACCAACGGACAAACTGAACCGAAAACGTAACTTTTTTGACGGAGATAATTAATGTTGCTAATGTTACTCTGTGCTGGATGTGTACATGTAGGCAACTGTTTGCCAGTACAGTAAGCCTGCCACATCAACGATGGAGTAATCTTGAATCACGTTGCTTTTTAAATGACTAGTCTAAAAATAGTGGGATTAACCCAGCCAGCCTACAAATGATAACATAATTTTAGTAAGTATATAATAAGTGGTTTGACTTTGACTCGACACTTTGGATTTAGGATACTCTGCCTCTTGTTTATCACCTAGCAATTAAATGACCAGTCATTTAATCATTCCCGTCCCCAGGTTGTAACAGACTGAGAGGCTCTCTAGCCTTTAAATTCTGGATGCTTGGTCTGTTTCTGCCTCATTGCAGTTTCTGACCATCCTCCCAAGCTAGCCACTATGCAATAAAAAAGACAGGGAGAAGCTAGCAGGTCAGCAGTGCTGCTCTGATTCTGAAACTGGAAGCAGCACTTCCTTCTGCCTTTTTCAAAAGGTTTCCTTGCTGTCACTTTTCAAATAAAACGTTGATAGAGGTCTAGGACTGTAATTTAAGCAATGCACACATTATCTTCATTCCTAAAAGTGTACTCTTGTAGGTGAGTTTCTGTGTTAAACTTTCAGACTGATACAAAAGAGCTGCAAAATCCATAGTTTTTCCAGATTCAACTTTTCTCTCATTAAGTTACAACTTTGTCACTCAATTATTTCCCTGTTGTTTTTGTTAGTGCTCAGCGCTGTCGGTTCTCACAGGGATTGCATAGCTGGCTCCTGTCCATATAAATGGCTCTGCTGATTCAGTTAAATTTAAGTTCCTTGTCTCTCGCTTCTGCTGCTGTTTGCTGTCATCCCTTCTTCTATCCTCCAGATCAGCGTGCTGCTCTGCAATCAACATCTTTTTTTAACATCTAAGGAGTTTCATTTCAAGCTGAGATATCCTGCATTACTTTAAAAAAGCACTTCTGGAAAGACATATCTTTCAAAATGTTATTGAGGTTGTGATCCCTTAAAATACATTGTAATACTGATAGTGATGCAATTATATCTATGAACCATTAAATTAGAAATATTACGAATGATTTATTCCAGAATATATTAATTGGTTTTGCGAAACCCTCAGTTTGCACACGGGGTCAGCCCTATGTTCCCACAGCCCTATGTTCCCACAGCCCTATGTTCCCACAGCCCTATGTTCTCACAGCCCTATGTTCCCACAGCCCTATGTTCTCACAGCCCTATGTTCCCACAGCCCTATGTTCTCACAGCCCTATGTTCCCACAGCCCTATGTTCTCACAGCCCTATGTTCCACAGCCCTATGTTCCCACAGCCCTATGTTCCCACAGCCCTATGTTCTCACAGCCCTATGTTCTCACAGCCCTATGTTCTCACAGCCCTATGTTCCCACAGCCCTATGTTTCCATAGCCCTGTGTTCCCACAGCCCTATGTTACCACAGCCCAATGGTCTCACAGCCCTATGTTCCCACAGCCCAATGGTCTCACAGCCCTATGTTCCCACAGCCCAATGGTCCCACAGCCCAATGGTCCCACATTTCTTAAAATTAGGCCCTATGTTAGGGTTAGGGTTAGGGTTACAGTATATCTGTAGTCCATTGCTACTGGATAATAGGTTGGGTGTAATTGGCTACCAAATTGGGAGAAAGGGGGATAAAATCTTATACAAATTTATGAAAAAGGAAATGTGGGAACATATGGCCTAATTTTGGGAAAGAATCTTAGAAATGTGGGAACTGTGGGAACATAGGGCTGTGGGAACATAGGCACGCTCCCTTGCACACAAGACATTGATAGAAACTTTGCCAATTTTTGTTTTTTAGACATTAGGTGTGTCTTGACACCGACCAGGTTCCAGAGACAATATTTGGCTTTTAAATTGGTGTCAGTGCCAGCTCCTGTTTGACTGTCATCACTTCCACTGAAAAATCTGTCAGCTATCCAAAACAAGCCAGCGGTCCGTCTGGTTGATGGATATCATTTACAAAAATATCACCTGGGAGTTTCAAGTAGTTTTAAAAGTCTTCAAATCCAGTGTACTGCACAATACTTAAATCAAATAAGAAATCTGCATTACACAGCATAACATATGCCATTTAGTGGATGCTTTTATCCAAAGTGCCTTGAAGTGCCATGAGTGCATACTGTACAGATTTTAGTGCAGGCGGCCCCAGAGGTAATCAACCCTTTAACCAGCAATCAGAACACAAGAATGCACTTTTAGGTACAAAATGTAGAAAAGCTCCAACTACATTTAGCTCAACAAAAGCAAAGGGAAACAAGTGTGACAGTAATAAAACATATAAATCCTCCAGTGAATTCAGGACAGAATGATTACCTTCAGAGTCTGTATCTGTCTGAAGAGATCATTCTAATTCAGACTAAACTGTCTGTCTGTGTGTCTCAGGGGCCCAAAGGTGTGGTGGAGGCTGCAGAGGGGCCCATCCTCCAAAAGCCCCAAATAATCAGAGGTACTACTGAGAAGAGAGCCTTTATAATAAATCCCCTGTGTTATCTCTTAAAGCAGCTCACGTCTTCTCAGTTTAGGGTGGTTAACTGTTCTTCGTGCTCCCATTGCCTCTGGCCTCCGCTGTTAGCATCAAAATCAAAGAATTGTTAAGTCGTCTCTCATAAGTGCTAAAGAGGTGCGTAAGATGCTTAGCCTGAGCTTTTATGTCTTCGGACAACATCTGCATTGGTATTGTAAAGCTGCTCTCTCTTGCGGAAGTGGCAAGTGTGCATTTAGAGCTCAGTATATAATGAATTTGGACGGGACATGTGTACCCTTTGTTTCAGTTTGCCTCTTGATGGTCTCCTGCCTCCCCTCTGCTGTTTTTTTTTTTTGCCAATGCGACATTTTGGACAGTGCTTAGTTTGGCAACATTGTACGCCTGCTGAGCGAGCTGTTTGGTTCCGAGCTGTGTATTACCCCTGAGATCTCAGACAATCACACTCAAATCCACATTATTGGGCGCACGTATCCACATCTTAACTGAAAATAAACTTTATGATTAGAAATGAGCCCACAGGCCATGATTTTATTAAACTAATGTTATCTTCATTGTTCACATTACCACAAATCTCATGAATTCCTAAGCATGGGGAAGTATTTTACAGACTGCCTCTCATAGATAACACAAAGGTCTCACGACTGCTGTTTGTAAAGAAGGAGGCAGAAACTCAATGAAGTCTTACAGAAGGATCGTGGGATAATGTGAATTCTTGAAGTCCTATGAAATTAAAAAAATTCTTTTCACAGTGTATGTTTCTGAAATGCAAACACAGTCTTACTTGTACTAACACGGCTCCTCAAACTTTGGGTTTAAAACAATGTGAGTCTAAGGTTGGACAACCATTCCATTATGTGATTAAAGTAATTACTGAACTATTATGTTTAATAATAAGTAATGCATTAAGACAGTACAATAAATATTTACAAAGCAAAAGATGCATTTATCTGTCTAGTAATAAGATGCAAAGCAACATGATGCAATTGAGTTACCACTGTTTTTCCTGTTTGAAAGCTTTCTGTCATATGAGAGTAGACTCTTTGTCTCTTATATAAATATAAATATATATAAAAGATCCATATCTTCTTTGTTGTTTCTGTCTGTTGTGTTTAGGTGGTGAATAGAGAAAAGTCACAGCCCAGTGCTGGATCCCAGGGGGACTGTCAGTGTGGTTAGGACCCTTGAGACGAAGGAGGGTGCATGGAGGGTTCAAGGCCTGTAAAGCCAGGGTCGTCAGCCTGCCTCTGGTTGGGGCTGGTCTCTTTGGCTGTAGCCTTCCTTTGTACAGAGGCCCGGACCACTCCGAGCCCTCTGCTAACCCCTAGCAATGCAACCTGCTCGGGAAACTCCAAGTGTCACGCAGGGATCATCCTGCCCATCTGGTATCCCGAGGATCCCTCCATGGGAGACAAGATCGCACGGGTCATTGTGTATTTTGTGGCCATGATCTACATGTTTCTCGGAGTGTCCATCATTGCCGACCGCTTCATGGCGGCCATCGAGGTCATCACCTCCCAGGAGAAGGAACTTGTCATTAAAAGGCCCAATGGGGAAACAACCACCACCACAATTCGGGTGTGGAATGAAACGGTCTCGAACCTCACCCTCATGGCCTTGGGCTCGTCCGCTCCTGAGATTATGCTCTCTGTAATTGAGATTTGTGGACATGGGTTCAAATCTGGTGAGCTCGGGCCTGCCACAATTGTTGGCAGTGCAGCCTTCAATATGTTTGTCATCATTGGCCTCTGTGTGTCTGTCATTCCCCAAGGAGAGGTACGCAAGATCAAACACCTCCGAGTGTTCTTTGTCACTGCAGGCTGGAGCATCTTTGCTTACATCTGGCTCTACATGATTCTGGCTGTGTTTTCTCCCAACGTAGTCCAGGTCTGGGAGGGTCTACTCACACTGGCCTTCTTCCCCATATGCGTACTCCTTGCATGGGTAGCGGACAGACGACTGCTCTTCTACAAGTTCATGCACAAGAAGTATCGCACCGACAAACACAGGGGTGTCATCATTGAGACGGAGGCAGAACGCTCCAAGGGGATTGAGATGGACGGCAAGATGGTCAACTCTCACTTCATGGACGGAGGAGCGGCAAGCAATCTTATTGGTCTGATCGAGAGCAAAGAGGTTGACGAGTCCCGGCGCGACATGATCCGCATCTTGAAAGACCTGAAGCAGAAGCACCCCGAGAAAGAGATGGATCAGCTGGTTGAGATGGCCAACTACTACGCTCTCTCCCACCAGCAAAAGAGCCGTGCCTTCTACCGCATTCAAGCAACACGCATGATGACAGGCGCAGGGAACATCCTGAAGAAACATGTCGCGGAGCAGGCGAAGAAGAGCATCAGCGTGCAGGAGGTGCACGTGGAGGAGCCAGAAGAGTACGTGTCTCGCATTGCGTTTGAGCCTGCCGTCTACCAGTGCCTCGAGAACTGTGGTGCCGCCATTCTGTCCATCACCAGAAAGGGTGGCGACATCAACAAGACCATTTATGTGGATTATAAGACGGAGGACGGCTCGGCTAACGCTGGGGCCGACTACGAGTTCTCAGAGGGTACAGTAGTGTTCAAACCAGGAGAGATGATCAAGGAAATAAACATTGGCATCATAGACGACGACATCTTTGAAGAGGACGAGCACTTTTTTGTGCGGCTCTGTAATCTGCGTGTCCTGGAGACGGAGGACGAAGTGCTGTCCCCCAACAGTCTCCCATACCCAAAGGCCATGCTGGGCTTCCCCACCGTGGCCACTGTGACCATTCTGGATGACGATCATTCGGGCATCTTCACCTTTGAGAGCAGCTCGGTGCACATCAGTGAGAGCATTGGTATTATGGAAGTGAAAGTGCTAAGGACTTCTGGAGCAAGGGGGACAGTCGTCGTGCCTTATCGCACCATGGAGGGACTCGCCAAAGGAGGAGGGGAGGACTTTGAAGACACCTACGGAGAGCTTGAGTTCAAAAACGACGAGACCTGGTAAGACAGCAACTCTTTTTTTTTTTTTCATGGTTGTGCGGCAGTTGCTTTTCATTAATGTGCTGTTGGCGATTTATTATTGATGATTTTTAATCAACCAAGGTTATTGAAAATGAAGTGCATTTAGGAGTAATAAATAACTCATTTTTCCTTTTTGGGTTCTTTTTGCATCCTATTGATTTGTGTGTTTTTGTTTTTGAATTGCAGTTTGATTGGTGATAAACCTGTCAAGTAACGATGTATAATAAGTATATAATATATGAAAGCTAGCTTCAAAGCTATTCAGCACCCTGCCAGACATGCGTCTCATTCAGCGTTTGATACAAAGATGTTGTCTTCTTTGCCTCTTGACATCATTTAATTTAGAACATAACCTATTAATGTGCTGTTTGCACTCATCACTGTGAATTAAAAAAAAAAATCTTTACATGGTTAGACAGTGTCCGCTCTCATCTGAGCATGCACTCTATTTCCCCTTGTTTTCAAAGTTGCGTCTGTAGCAATTCTGTGTGTGTTGCATGCAATAGGGATGCAACTTTGGGATTCGTCACACAACTGTGGAAACGGGAAGTCCTTCAGTAACACCCCCCCTTGCTTCACTAATCCCTGCTGCGAACTGGATTTTTGCACTTTTTCTTTTATTTTATTGTTTCTGTGTCATGTCTGCTTCGATTAAAAGAATGCAGTATGGAAGAAAAGGAACAGTAGACGACAAGACTAGTGTTGCTATAACAGCAACATACTGGAGGCCATGCATTGTATGATACTACAGCCTTTTTGTCCCGTGTATGTAAGGCAATGCTCTGGGATACTGGCATGTATACAGAATTGCCCCTGAGGAATATTGATTTGTTTATTTCACAGCTTGCATCCGCTTGCATCTCACACATTGGTCCGCAGGCACTAAATCAAAGTGACATGCGTCTGTGACATCCCCTTCCCTCACCAATCAGTAGCCTCTCAGCGTGCTATGGCTCACTGGCAGGGGCCTGAGCTCCAGGGTGTGGGTTCCTGAGGGCTGAGGCAGCCCAGGAGACAGCGGCAGGCGAATGAGTGTCGGGGTGATCAGCATGCTCTTGGGGCCTGCTGAGCTCTCAGGGTTTTTGCTTGATTTATGTGAGAGATGCTTTATGGGCCAGGCCTGAAGGCTGCCGGTGGGAGTAGAGGGGAGAGATGTGGAGAAAGACTGTTATTATGAGACTGCGATGATGTTGTTGGCATTGTGAGGAAATGCTGGTATATTGATCTGTTCATTGTGTTGCGCATCGTGCTGCGAGTTAGATGTTCTTACAGTGCGGCACTGTTTTGTTGTGAGAGTGCCCAAGTCGACACGCTGTGAACTGATAAATGCTAGTAGTGATCTGGGAGAACAATCGGACTTCATGGTCAGATAATGATCGCTTCAGAACATCTCAATATAAAGATTCAAGATTATTTATTATTTGTCCTGAGGGAAATTTCTCTTGGACATAAAGGCTGTTAATACACAGACGTTAAGTCAGACATGACATGACATGAAGATGCCCTTTCAAAACCCTTCTAAACCCTTCTAATGACCTGAGTTTAGGAGATTCACTGATAGAGGGATGAGAGGACTTGTGTTAAAACAATCTGGGAGAATAATCAGACTTTATAGGCCGAATAATAATTTAATAATAGCCTCAGAACATTCAATAGAAAAGTAAGGATCTATGTTAAAGAGATCGCCAAACTCACCAGACTCCATTTAAATAAACAATACTTTTAGCTTGCATAGAGCCCGCATATGTATATATGCATATGTACTATGTATATATATGTATATATACATAGTAAATGGGTGAACTTAGGGTGTATTTCAACCAGACCAGAGTGGTGAATGTTTCTACAGTGAAAAAGATGAACCAGGACAGCCTTTTTGATAGTTTTGTTTTGTTTCTGTCGACTTTGAATGAAGTGTGTTTTAAGATGACAAAGTTACTGTTTATTTAAATGGAGTCTGGTGGGTTTGGCGATGGTGATTTCGGGTGTGTTTCATGTTAAAAAAAAAGGATCTTTATAGGGATCCTTTTTATAATGTAGTCAGACACTTGGACTAATAATCTGAGCCTGTCAGTGGCAAAACGTGCACTTTTAATGGACGGAAATTGAAGGTGCGCAATTGCAGCGCTCTTGCTTAATACTGGACCAATTTCAAAGATTGTTGTTCCCATCAGTCACATAGGTTGAAAAAAACCCTGAATTTACCCTTTAATATTGTCCATATCATATTCTAGAAACAAACCTCTATTATGCATTGAGGTTGAGGATGTGTAGATGTATTATTTAATCAAAATATCAATGTCGATGAATTGGTGTGGCCTTTTGATCCCTTTAGCAAGAAATAAAGTCATCTTGTTTTTTAAATCTGTTGTAAATGTAAACTCTGACATTTGTAGTGACATTTCAAAGAAGAGGCCGTGTGCTTGCAAAGCAAAAATAATATAACTAAATAATAAGTCATTCCGTATGTGGAATAAATGTGGAGGAAATGGTCTTGTTGACATGTGCACACTGACACGCAGAATACACACTAACAAGAGATGACTTTAACTGCAGAGGGACAGCACAAGACATATTGTGGATATTACGCTAAACTCACACAAACTCAGTGTGGATTAATGTACTCACTATAGAGTACTGATAGATTTCTCAAAACATACAGGACATTATTCAGTTAAGCAGTTAAAACAAAGAAAATTGTTCATATGCATGAACACGCTTGAGTATTAATGTGACTTTTTTTTTCCTTCCCCCTTCAGAGACTTCTGGGCTCTTTTGTAGAAATGGCAGACTGCTGTTACAGAACTCCCAACAAATCTCTCGAAATTTCCATAATTACGCTCGGATAGTGATGAATTAGATTCCGTGTGCATCCATAAAAAAGACAAAGAGGAGCAGTGGAAGTGACAGTTTCATCCAAAAGCATACTAGAAGATTCATGAGAACATTTCCATACACAAAAACAAAAGGGGATGAATGTGTAGAATATTCACTAAAAGGCATAATTACAACGATGCTTCTTCCACTGCCTTGGAGGATCTCCTCAGGGCCGTTTTTGCGCTGGCGACATGAAAAAATCCAGAATTTATTTGCCTCCATTGCCTTCACGTTCATATTCCAACTGAAGTTGACAATGGAAATGTCATGTTTATTTCCTTTTTGCATATATCTAGAAATGACAGACAGATTCCCTCCTTGGCACACGGTTTAAAACAGTTTTCCTTTTTGCTGCTAATTCAGTGTTAATCATGACGAGTAAATGAGGGCAGTGTGTGCTCCCTGTCTAAAGGGCCAGGGCTTTCTTTGCTGTCCTTGTTAGGACAATTAGACCACATAGTGCGTCAGCTCTCATGCTCTTCTTTTCTCTCTCCCCCTGTTTTACGAGACATTGACTCTCAATCTCTTTTGACACACTTTGGGCCCATTGTTATCAACCAGAGTGGAAATTTATTACAGTCCTAATCTTGGAGCTCTGGAATACATCACTCCAATTTTTTAAGCTAGACAATAGTTCTCAGCACGAAGGATGAAATGGAATAGTTTCCTGGTGGCAGGGCTTCTGCTCCGAGCTAGTGGATATGGACCTCATCAGGCACCGCAAGCTTCTTAAATGTACATTTTATGGCGGTCAAAGCTATAAAGTGACTCTCAAGTTAAAGAGTTCTTCCTAGTAGGTTAGGTAAAGCTAACATGGACACGTTTTTGGGTGGCACAGAGCAGGGACCCCCACCTTTCTGGCTTGTGACACTTTTGGCTTGTGTTGTCTTCCCGTCGACCATGCTCTTGGTTTTTCTGGGTCAAAATAAAAAATGAAAACCGTAAGACACTTTTTGCTTTTTTTTCCCGAGTTTTTGTCACTTGTCACTTTGTCATTCCTGATGTTCTTTATCACTTTTTATGATGTCTTTGTTGATTTTCTTTCTGCACTTTTTTGACATTTTTGTGGTTTTCTTTTTACTTTTTTGGCACTTTTTTCAACGTTCTTTTATAAATTTTCTTCTTCAAATGCTATTAAATTGAATAAAATACCCAAATCCAATGAAAGTAATGAACTGATCATTTCTTTCACATGTGAAGAGCGTTGTACGGAACCATCCACGTTATTTTTTCAATTTGGTTGAAAGAAACCCAAATTTCTGATGTAGAAACTTTTTTTTTAAAGATTATTTTTTGTGCTTTTCCGCCTTTAATTTGACAGGACAGCTAGGTGAGAAAGGGGAGAGAGAGAAGGGGAAGACATGCAGGAAATCGTCACAGGTTGGATTCGAACCCTGGACCTCTGTGTCAAAGCATAAACCTCTCAGTATATGTGCACCTGCTCTACCCGCTGAACCAACCCGGCCACGAAAATGGGTCAAATTTGACCCGAGGACAACAGGAGGGTTAAAATGAGCCAAGGTCTATTTGTGACCCGTCATCAGGCTATAGTCTCAGTGTAGACATTTTGATCAATGTCTTTTGCTTAATGTGTTTATTTCTTTGACTAATCAATCGTTTTAGACAAGAATATGTCAGAAAACTGCTCCTTATAATGATTTCCCACAGCTCAAGGTGACGTTCAAATAGTTTGTTTTGTCAGACCAACAGTCCACAAGCCAAAGATATTTGAATTTACATTTATATGAAACGGACAAAAGCAGCAAATTCTTACATTTGAGAAGCTGAATCACTTCAGATTAATCGATTATCAAAGTTGTTGTTTATTTTTCTTTCAATCAACTAATTGATTAATCAACTAATGCTGTCAGCACAACATGAGGATGATTTTTTCCCCTTCTCGTATTGTTTCATTTAAAGGATTTTTAGAGGTGTGAAGAGGTGAAAATATTCGGTATTTCAGAAGAAAAGTCAGAAAACAATAAGCAATTGTGATGCAACGATTCGTCGATCAATCCATTAGTCCATTAACGGCTATTTCGCCAACTATTTTGACGATTGATTCATTGTTTTGAGTCATTTTTTTTTTTCAGTTTCTCCAATATGATTACTTGCTAGTTTCCTCCGTCAACTAAATGTCTTCAGACTGTTGGTTGGACAAAATAAGACATTTCAAGAAGTCACCTTAGACTCTGATGGACATTTTCTCACTATTTTCTAACATTTTATGACAAAACGCTAAATCGAGGAAATACTCTTTAGTTCCAGCCCTGAACAGTACTTCTTAAATAAACCATTTTGAATCCTTTTGTGAACCTCTCAGATTCATCTTGAGAGCCTTTAGGGGGGGCCCGACCCCCATGTTGGAAACCACTGGTAAAAAAACGAGTTTGCTTCCGAGAATATTAAATGGCTTGAGGTTGCAGGCCTCTGTTTCCTTTGACCCAGAGAAGATGACACAGCTACTAGGTGGAGAAGCTCCATCCCTGGAGACACGGGGTGTTTAACTAGGCGCTGATGGATTCATAAACAAATGAGTGGTGTGCAGCGGACAGACCAGAATCAGCCAAAGTAATTGCCACAGTTGTCACGCCCGTATGAGCATGACTCTTCCGTGCTTGTAAACCTGCCTTATATTTTTATAAATAGCATCACGCAGGGTGTTGCATTATGTTTACGATAAGATTCACGGATTTGCCCTTTCCCCTGCTATCTACCCACCCTGCCTCCTCCAGCTCACGCAGTGCCCTCACCTGACCTTTTACCTTAAATAGCCCCTATTACACTCCGCTTCAGCGTCATGTTTGTACTCTTGGGGTCTAGCTGTGTTCCCTATCATGGAAATAGTGTGTTTGCCATTTTGTAGTGGTGTTCGAATTCTCCGCATTAAGTTTAATTCACTATGTAGTCCCCTATAAAATACCCACAATGCACAGCTAATGTGAGTGTACGATGTACCCTACATTTTACTCCCGTACATCACAGTGAAAAGCAGCCGTGTTTTTCCGAAGAAGAAGCAGAAGCATCCGCGAAAACTGAAAGGGGAAATGGAGCGGGCTTTCGTTTCTAAACAGTGGAAATGTAACCTGCAACATATATATATATATATATTAGGAGAATAGTAAAATGGTGTGTATATATACATATACACCATTTTACTATTCTCCTGAGTGCTTTGTTTCAGGGACATATTAGAAGTATTTTTGTTCGGGTTTGTTTACATGATGCTGGGTGCGCCCGCCTCCGTCACACAAATAACTAGCCATTGAATAATAATATATATAATATAATAACTCATTTCGGTTCCACTTAATGTGTCGACTGAAATATTTTCCCTCTGTCGCTCCGAAACGGACGTAAAAATATCACACTTTCTCTGTAGTCTACCGTTAGCTAGCTACCGTAAATGTAGGCTACTTTTTAAATGCCATATTTTCCCTCTGGGCTCCCCAAAAAGGATGTCAAAGCATATTAACCATTCACTGCACGTGATCACTAGTAAACATATTGCATTTTTCAAGAATCGGTTTAGGAATCGTAATCGTTTTAAAAGTACCGGTTCGGCATCGGAATCGTAAAAATCCAAACGATACCCAACCCTACAAATAATTTCAGTGTGTGTCCGAAATCTCGTTTGGTCGTTCCCTAACACTATATAGGTAATACATAGAGAGTGAGTGAATAAGTGAGCGGTTTCGAACACAGCTTCAATTCTGTCTGAGCTTTTGGCCCGCCTCCCGAAAGTCCAGTCGGCTCTGATTGCTAATTGAGGACTTTCAAACAGGAATGTGGGCGAGACGTTTTTAGGCAGCTGAGTAAAAGTGCCGTCTGTGGGAGAGAAAGCCCCACTTTGAGTGAAAAACTATATAACACACTAAAAGACGGGGAAAATCCAAAAAAGCATAATAGGGGCTCTTTAATATCTCTTGGACATTATGACTGACAGAACACATGTGCATGCTGCATCCTGCTGACCACTCAGTGTTTCTCCTTGCCAGCACTTTCCCAGACATCCTGGACTAAACCCACGAGGTTTACCTTACCAGCCTGCAGCCAGCCCTCACGCACAACCAGGATCATCCCAGCTCAGCTAATCATATTCATGCTGTACTTCTGTTGTTTTATACATGCGAGCCTCATACTTTCTCTTCTCCCAATAATTAGAATGTGTCTTTGTATTTTTACAGTGCCCCAGGGTGCAATCACACTTTGTTTTCTTTTGTAATGTGGTGAAGTTTGCTTTGTAGTATTTTTGGATTTGCTTCATTACATTTTACGTCAGGTTAAAAAGTGAACCATGGGTTGTAAACAAAAGGCACGTTTACTCACGTGTGGGACCGATTTTGTTGTTGTTGATCTGATCAGGTCTGAGATTTTGGCAGACAAGGGGATAAAAAACACAATAGGGATTGCACTTTCAGAACATTAATATAGCAGCAAACTAAATTTGCTATGGAAAGACAAGACATAGTGGAGTAATGGCGTCCTAAACACTCCCTTTGTGTGTGTTATGAGAGCTTCTCTGTTCTTTGTTTTGATAGCCAGGTTTCACTATGCATGTTAGTGTACATGGCTGTGAAAAACATAGGTATTTGATGTATTGTCTTGGGGAGACTGTGAGAGCTGTGTGGAGACAATCCCAATCTGCTGTTTATTTCTTCTTCAGTATTTCGAGTACAGCTACCTTTTTTAAGTGAATATTTTGTAGTCATTTAGGTTACGTATAACCACAGTACTTAAGCCGCCTACACGTGATCTGCGGCAAAACCGCATTGCTAAAATCAAACTGTCTATGGTGGAGGGAATGCATCCTTAGTCGGAATTACTGGCAGATAAATGTCATGGCATCTGTACCACAGACGCCTTTCCTTCTGCATCAGACACATCCACAGACATATTATACTGGAAGATTTAATGAAAACATTTCTTATCTTAGCAAACTTATTGTGGCTTTTGCACTTTGGCTCCTGCTTACAAATAACACACACACACACACACACACACACACACACACACACACACACACACACACACACACACACACACACACACACACACAGGTTGAGTGGCAATAAATATGCTGGCCCTGCATTTGTTCCTCCCAGTTGGGGGAATGCAATTAAGTTAAGGCTTATTTATAACACGATTCAGTGCAGGGCGTGTCGCCAACTCCGAGCCTCCCCCTGAGTGTTTGTGTGTAAATCTGACCAGCTCCGAGCCTCCACCTGAGTGTTTGTGTGTAAATCTGACTGGGTATCATATATTCAGCCTCCCTGAACTTTTGACAGTCTCTCCAGCCTAATAGAGTTAGGATGAAGCTAAGTGCTTCAGTTTGACCAATTTGACTGTCAAAGCGTTTAACTACAGTGTTTTAACAAATAAAACGCTGCCCCGTTTTATAACTCAGTTTTATTCTGAAAAAGACGACATGGCGCCTGCTCTTATACAGTGACTGAGTGACTGTGCAAACTTTAAATAAGTTTGTTTGTGAAAAGTGATTCATTTTAAGTGCTCAGTTGACAAAATGTTAATACTTTCACAGACTGGATCCTCCAGAGGTTTTACATGTTGCATTTTAGGGATCTTTCCCCCAAAATGTATTTGCGTCAACATTTAAAGGATGGAGGGATGTAAAGCTGAATGTGGAGGGATCTTGTGGTGGGTTAAATCAAAGCATTCAAGTTGTATTCTTCATTATTAAAAGGTCAATTCACCCAAATTACAAAAATACATATTTTCTCACTTCCCCCTCATGGTATCTAGCCATGTAGACAGTTTCCATTGGGACTTTTTAGTCAGTGAAAGTTTAAGTTAAAATCTGTATACAACGTATTCTCAATCAATCCATTTATATTTGTCACATAAAATCATACGGGGTACAATTCTGTGGATTATGTTAGTAGTAACAAGGAAAAATAGATGTTTTTAGCCTCACTAGCACTAGCAGCATGTCTTGTAAGACAGAAATGTGGATGTCGGTTGGTCCACCACTTTGGTCCAGACTGAAATATCTCAACAGATTGGGCAAATTGCCATGAAATGTTGTACAGAGATTCATCATGTCCCCAGAGCATGAATCCTCGAATTCCTCGTGGGCCACCTTGACGTTCACATTTGTGGTTTTGAATGAAATGTCTCAACATCATATTGCATGGATTATTATGAAATTTAGTTCAGTTCACACATGTTTACAGCACGCCAGGATGAATTTAAGTAACGTCGGTGTTTCCAGATTTGTGGATCTGACTTTTTCCTTCATCAGGTGAAGACATTCATTTGTCAATACTTTGGTTTATAGCTAAAATACAAGGTAAACATTGTACCTCCTAAACATCAGCATGTTAGCATTGTCATTGTGAGCATGCTAGCTTGCTGACGTTAGCATTTAGTTCAAAGCACCACTGTGCCTAAGTACAACGTCACAGCATGGCTGCAGACTCTTAATCTCACTTTAATGTACTCTTCAGTGCATTGTATTTGGGTTGGGGCAGAAATCTGAGGCTATGTTTAGACGGAAACAATCTGAAGAGAAAACGCAAAAGTGGCATTACGTTCTCACTTTTTATTCCGCGTTTAGACGAGCGTTTTGGGGGGGAAATCTGCGTGCATTCGTGTGTGTGTGAAATTCGATGTAGTATGCACACCAGGCGGCTAGGTGGTAGTGTGAAGCACTGCCACACAACACCACCAGAGTGATAGAGAATGGCTCTGAACACCACCAAGTCCGCGCGCCTGCGTAGAACCTTCCTTCTACTTCTCGCCCTAGTAGCGCGAACTAGCGAGCAACCATAGACAGTTAAAGAAATGGACCAACAGACCCCGTTTCTCTGGACGGAGACCAGTGAAGGATATTTGAAGCACTTTTCCGGTGAGGGCTGAGCGTTACTGAGCAGCCTCCAACTGAGCTTGAAGACGTAGATGTGACGTTAGCAACCTGTCTGAAAGTTGTAAGTCTTCTGGTAGCTGTGCCAAGAGAAATCTAAATAATTCCGAATCTGGCAGAGACAGAGAGCGTAGGTTTATGTAACGAGATAACATAGGCACAGGCTAATTATTGCTAACTAAAATACTAGTTAACATTAGTAATTAAACTTAAACAGCTAATGTGAGACGAAACTGCCTGCGAGCTTCTCCTGTACTATACGGTAATTCCTCTACTATGCGACAGTAAGTCGCGTGGTTATGACACAATTGTTAGCCTATTTTTACAAAAACGTCTGCTACGGAGCCATAACGTGAGATACAAGGTAATGGAGCCTTTTATACATTGTTGTGTTTCTTTAGAAATAAACAATGGACAAATAAAGTCTTTAAACGCTTCAGATGTAAAGTTATTCACTGTCAAAGTGGCGTCAAAATGAATGGCAGTCAATGGAATGCTAACGGGAGGTGATGGCTTATTAGCATCAAAATGGCGCCATAGGAGCTACACTTGTCAGAAGCTCGCTTACCCCCTTGCGAACAACAAAAGCTGACACTGCACACACACATGCGGCACACACACACGGCACACACACACACACACACACTGCACACACACATGCGGCACACACACACGGCACACACACACACACTCACTCACGCACAGTGCATTTTAACCCTTTAGACGGTGCAGCGTTTTTAAGATTTCCACTCTGGAGGGTGGTTTAACTTTTTTGTGTTTTTAAGCCCCAAAAACGCCGCCGCCGTCTAAAAGGCACATCTGATAAAATATTTTGTCGTTTTCACCCGCGAGCATATTCGTGTAAATGGGCCCTAAAGACAGATCTTGATAAAACTTGGGCAAATAAAACCAAATGTATCTGTGCTAGTGGTATGTTACTTTTTAAACGTTTGCCTTATTTTCTTAATGTTGCCATCCTACAATCCTGAAGCTAATCTGCAAAACAAAAAACCAAAACCCAGAGCCCCCCAAAAAAACAAGTCATATTTAACAGTGACACATCCCCACTGAAAAGGGTCCTGCTTACAGCAGATGTTATGATCACCGGCAGCCTGACGCCTGGATATAGTGGAGTATTAGATCTTTT
The DNA here is from genome assembly GCF_031162955.1 of Sander vitreus. Lineage (NCBI taxonomy): Eukaryota > Metazoa > Chordata > Actinopteri > Perciformes > Percidae > Sander > Sander vitreus. Next base: position 6,536,460 of record NC_135874.1, on the reverse strand, counting down.
TCTTTAATTAGTGTGAGCTAGTTTGTGAGCAGACAGCTCAAGTACTCTGATGCTGCCTTCAGTCATATCAGATGTGCTGTAAATAGGAGCTGCCTGCTGGGGGAAAACCTTTAATGTCGGCCTCTTGGAGGTGATAAGTAGGATATGTGGGAACTTTTTATTGGCTGTGATATCACCAGCTTGATGTTACAAACTGTGGAAGTGTGTCAACACCCAGGGTAAACCAAGAGAAGGAAATCAGAGTTTGTCTCGGCCCGGGTTTGGAGGCTAACAAAGCTTGTATGACAAACTGGAGCTCTGGTGTTTGAAGGACATGAGTGTTTACCAGGCAGCAGATGCTTTTGTATTGCATTATGGGAAATGTAGGATCTAGCATTTTGCTTTACCATTACTAGGATATCACGACCTCTGCTGCTTCGATTTTGACTTAAGCAAATTGTCTATTGTGGGTCCCCTAACTCCTCTTCTCTTCTCTTCTCTTCTCTTCTCTTCTCTTAATTGCTTGTTTTATCTGATCAACAGTCCAAAACCTAAAACGTTGGTTTATTTTGGTATTTCATTCAACAAATTTTGTGTTTTTCAGTTTACTTTCACGACAAAAAAGCAGCTTGAACTTGTGATTGTTTGGTATTTTTGCCTACAAAATGACCTAAACGTCCAATCGACTATCAAATAGGTCTAGTTGTCAATTATTTTTCTCTCAGTTGACTAATTGATTAATCAGCTAAGTGACAGCTCTAATGAGGAATATCTCTAACCAAATTCAATACATACACCTTCACACAACAGCACACATAAAAACACAAGAAATAATAAACAGGATAGAATACAAGAACAACTATTTGAAAACTTGAAAAGCGAGATGAAGAGTGGTGCGTTCAATACAGGCCGCTGCTCCCATTTCATCCCCTGCCCTCGCTGCCCTCGCTGTCCTTGCACCTACATCCAGCATGTGCATACTTTGATAAAGGTCAGTGGCGCTCCACAGAACCTTCCTGCATGCACAGTGCAGCAGCATTGAGACTAGAAATCGATACAGCTCACAGTGAGAGGAGCTAAGGTTGCACCGCGTTGCACAGCGAGCGGGGTTTTGCAAAAAGCTGCAGGAAATGAGAGAAGCTGTTGGCTTTTAGGCTTTTTCTTTTTTTTTATAACCTGCCCGTGTCTTATTTTTCATGCCTGAAACAATAATAGAAAAGCATATGAGAGTGCCGAGTGTGTTTTGCAAATTTTCAAATGTAGAATATGATTAGAATGTGTGAATTCGGCTCACGGCACTTGACGTCTGACCAATATACAGACTGCTTCACTGAGCAACCCTGAAGGCAGACGAGAGTCAGTAAAGCTGAATGGATGAATTCAAATGAGGATCTTTTTTTCTTTTTTAAATGAAAGTCTGTCCACCCCCCCCCCACCCCTCTCTCTTTTCACTTATGGTGGTGGTGGTGGTGGTGGCATGTTTGGTGCTGAGTGCTCATCACTTCCCAGACATCAGCTGTCATTCAAACAGAATGGATGGTACTGTGTCACCTTTTCGGTAGGATTTCTGTTTGTGACAGTGGATAGACAGGAAAGGGGGGGGACAGAGAGAGGGGATGACACGCAGCAAAGGGGTGCTTGTACCACTTGAAGTTTTTTTTTCTTTCTTTGTCCTTTGATTATCAGGCATGCAGCAGCCTCCTCACTCTCTCCACAGCTCTCCATCTCTGCAGTGGGGTGGGGGGGCACCCTGAACCGATACTCGCTGTGATCTCACTCCAGGTTTACTCTGTACACTCTCCCCAGTCCCAGGGCTACTCCTCTCCTCTCTCTCTCTCTCCGTTTGTCAGGCCGGACCAGCATGCTCTGCAGGCAGCTCAGGGGACCTCCTTTAGGTGTGTGGTGGGGGGGGACTCGCTTCTCCATATTATTCACAGGGTGCTGCAGCAGAAAATGCGCCAGGATGCATCAGTAGTTCCTCACTATACCCTTCTCTTCCTGCACGTCACCCTTCATCTCTTTCCCCATGCCTCCTCTTCCTCCTTCCTTTCTCATCATTTTCCTGTTGGGGCAGCAGCTCTGTGATGCTAAAGCAGACATAGATCTCAACATTCATGTATCAGCTGTTTTTAAAAAGACAAAAAAAGTGGCTTGATTTGTGTTTTAAAGCTAAATAACCTTTGTGGGAGGACTTTTACAGAGCCAGCAGTATTTCAGAGATGATTTTCCTTTTTATTTGCAGTGTGGTTTCTATATTTAGACGATATGTCTGTTTCAGATACCCTTATCATGGATTCTTTGTATTTGCTCAGCAGCATCTCCCGTCCTATAGCCGGTTGCTGATCAATGCTGTTTATGAGGCTTTGGTGAGCTTGTGTGATGGTGTGTCAAAGCGAAAGCAAAGGCAGCACACACACGGATGGATCTCAGTGCCGAGATACTTATAATCAGTCGAGGGAAATCTTTATTTTGCAACCCTCAACTTCTTCCTCTGACTCTCCGTCTGTCTCGACATTGCATCCCCTGAGTCCGATCCCCGAGGCACAAGCTAGCCAAACTCTGTCCCCTAGCCCTCCAGGACAGAGGTGAAGACAGACTGCATGCTCAACACGTGTGTGTGTGTGTGTGTGTGTGTGTGTGTGTTTTCTCCCTGATGCATCTGTGCCGGTGGGAGAAAAAGGTTCACTCAGGAGAGGAAATGGATCTTTTGTGTTCCTCCTAATCCTCCCTGTTGAGACTCGAGTGGCAGACTTATTAGGCGACTTTATGCTCTGCAGCAGGGGAAGAGCCACTCTCACGGCTTTCCGTGCTCTCCTGAGTGATCATATTTACATCAAACTGAAAACGGTGGGTGCATAAGGGAGGGTCCTTTCATGCAGAGTGTGCCACATCCCATAAGAGGTTGAAAACTGAATGTGGTAATAGCGCAGCGATCCCTCCCATTTACACTCACAACAGGGGGGAGTGCTGTCTGATAACGTTGAAGCCCTGAGGATTTTGGTAGACAGCACAATACAAATCATGGCAGGAGAAGTGAAGCTCGTGGTGTCTTGACAGGAAGACGTAAGCAGAGGCCTGCAGGCTGGTGTAAACAGGCTGAGGTTAAAGGTTAGCCAAGAGTTCTGCACAACAGGAGCGACGGGGTGGCTCCTGGGCTCGGAATGTTTTCTCAAAAGCCCCGAAACTTGTAGGGTTTTAAAGTGCTCATATTATGCTTTTCCCCTTTCCTTTATTGTGTTATATGTCTTTTTGTGCACGTTATAGGTTTACAAAGTGAAAAAGCCCAAAGTCCACCCCAAAGGGACTTACCATCTCCAACAGAAAACACTGTTCACAAACTGCTCCAAACAGCTCTATTGTAGTCCAGCCTTTACTTCAGAGACAAACGTGGTCACTTTGTAACACACGTTATAATGCTCGCCTAGCTGCTAGCGTGGCACACCCTCATACTGTGCAACTGACTAGCTAGCATTGCTTACCTAGCTACTGCGCATGTGCGACTCCCAACAAAGATGGAATAGAAGTGAGATGTCTCACTCTGTAGCTAAAACAGAGAGCTCAACACACAGGGTGAAAAGAGGAGCTGCAGCAATGTGCAGTACAACAAATATATGGTGTTTTTTGAAAATTAAACCACATAAACCTATTCTGATATAACCTCTAAATACAATTATGAACCTGAAAATGAGCATAATATGAGCACTTTAATATACCTCCAACTTGTTGGTCATTTTCTTTCCGACAGTCTCTCTGACTGGAATCAGCAAATTAATGCAGCAAACGTTCTATTACTGGGAAAATATCGCCATCCTTTTTAAGATTACTAATTCTATTTATGTCAAATTTCTACCCTACCTAATATATATATATATATAACTTAAAAATAAAAGCATCAGATAATGTTTGCCTCTATTTAGGAGGCAGGAGCGAAAATGAGTCATCCTCAACATTTGTTGTGTTCTGGTTTCAGAATGATGAAGACATGTTAGATACAAGCTCTACAGGATGATTCTTTTCCTTGGCAACTATCATGTTTTTCCCAAATGATGTGCAGATTTTTTGGCATTATATTATCAAATGGCATGAAAAAGAGTGCAAATAGCTGCCGTAAATGGAGCATGCCCCAGGAACCCCCCTAAGTTTGGGCTAAGCCCCGAAAATTTAGAACGTCTAGTAGGGCTGCACAATATGAGGAAAATATCTAATTGTGATTCTTTTGACTGATATTGCGATTGCGATATGATTCACGATATTGGAGGGAATGATCGTTTTTGTATCATTATTGTCATTTTCATTGAAAAGTATTAACATTATACAACAATGTTTTTTTTCTCTCTCTTAGTTTTATCTCTCCCAGCCTATTTTCAAGCAACCCTTCTTTTGGATTTTTTACCCTTCTTTCTTTTTTCTCTCCATCCTCCTCGCCTTTATCTCAGTCTAAATTTCTTTTCATTTGAATCGTTATAACTCCATTTAGTTTCTTTGTTAACGAAATAAAACATCCGGTTAATTTTCAAAATAGAATCCACCGGATCATATTTCCCTGCACAACACCTTGAAAACACAGCACAGAGTTGTTTCCCCTCTACTCCTCTGGATGGAAACAAACTGTTGTTGGTTTTGTGGTTCTATTCTATGTGAATTCGTAAGATCTTGTGGGTCCTCGTGACTACAGCTGTCAGTCATGGCCGCAGCCGTTCCACAACAAATCCGGACCTGGTGGGTCCGCACGTTTATCTGTGCTTCTTGCCCCCAACGGCTCTTTCCAGGCAGCGCTGCCTGGAAGGCACTAGGATTAGGCACTGGTTAGGGTTAGGTGCCTTGAAGTCAACGGTCGCAGCGCTGCCTTGAAGTCAATTAGGCTATGGTTATGGTTATGGTTATGGTTAGGGTTAGGTGCCTTGGAGGCAGCGGTCGCAGCGCTGCCTGGAAGGAGACGTTGGGAGCAAAAAACACCATTGAGCGTGGAGCACGGAGCCAACATGCAGCGGAGCCGATCCGCAGCCGTATCGCAGTTGGTGGAAATGAGGGGTTAGCCCTCAGAAGTTTTATCCGCTTCACCTGCCCCAGGTACTAGACATCTCTGTTTTTATGTGTAAGGATTTAAAGGCTTTTTTTTTTTTTCAATGCAGGCCGGGTCGTCAGGTCCACATTCAACAGTGCTTGAATATATCTCTAGAGATAAAATGGCTGTTTGTTCCCCATCTGTGGTGCTTCTTCTGATGTTTGCCACCATTTCTTTTAGCCTACTTTCTTTTTTTTCTGTTTAAAAAACCCCAAAACTCTCAGGGTTATTTTGGTCTACCCATGGTGTCTGTAAAATCTGCCTTGCACGATCAGCTGTGGGCCTGGGCCCCTGCTGCTGCCTAAACGAGAGAGGACTAACGTAACACAATGTTATGTCTCCCGTTGTATTGGTTTGCCCTCTTATGGACATAATGCGCAAAAATAGATATTTGAATATATTCAAACCTCGTGGTTTTGTAGAACAAATATTCAATCGTCATTTTCGACCAATTTTGACAGCCCTACCAGACACCTTGCACCAAATATATGATGCTAATATGCAAATACGTCAAAGTTGTGTTTACAGCTCGTTGCTCTGCCTCCAAGTGACAAAAAAGGTTTGGTTGGTCCCTCTGTGTGACACTAGCTGTTAATAAATGTCAAATAACAGATTCAGGAACATGTATTATTGCACATTGTTAATGTAGTGGAGCCACGGTGTCTCTGCAAAATAGCCTCGGGATGGAACTTGTTTTGGTGGAACGTGTACGTTCAAAAGTTGTTTTAGTCGTGCAACAGAAAACTCAGATTGGACAGATAGTCTAGTTATAGAGTTGGGTACCGAAACGCAGTTTCAATAGGGCAACGGTTTCGACGTAAACGGTAGTAACGAATAAGAACGGAAATTTCTGTGCCTCATTTCGGTGCCTGACTTCTTTTTTTTTCAGAAGCATCGCTGCACGGGACGCTACGTTACCGTTAGCTGGTAGCTAGATTAAACACAATGGTTAAAATGCTGACAGTTTACGTTAAGCGGCGTAAAGTGTGACTATTTCCCTGTAGAGGATTCCAACACCGGGACCTGTCAGACAGTCTGACTGCAGCTGCCGAAAAACAACACAGACGGTGCGTTCACTTGAAACTCCCCAGCCTTGTGGTGCATTTTAAGTTATTGTAAAATACCCTTTTCCCATCTGGTGCTTGTTTTTATCTTTTACCAGCAATTTACTGGTGAAATAAGTCATTGTTATTAGTTATTGTCATTACATTATTAATCAATCATTTCATTTTGACCATATGGCCTTAGCAATAAACAAGCCGTTCTTAAATGTCGCCAACTGTCGTTTTGTGCTCCTTTTTTAATATTTGATATCATACCGGTTCAGGCACCGTTTTAAAAGTATCGTTTTAGCACCGGTATCGGAAAGAACCCAAACGATACACAACCCTATCTAGTTATCTGTCTGGATTTACCCTGCAGAGATCTGTGGAGCAGTTAACCATAGTCCTCAGAAATCCACCAGAATTTAGAATACCAACAAAGGAGCATCCGGCCGAAATGAGGGACATTCGGCGGAATTTCCGGCGGCACCTGAGTAATCCCGGAAGTGGAACGTCGTGTATATAGACTATTTTGATCTGGAGCCGTGCTACTGTAGGTGTTGGCCCACCCTGGGCCCACATGTATATGGGAAGGCCAGATATGCTAGAGGCTTGGTAATGGAGGTGGAGGGGTGGGTAGGAGGGCCATGCAGGGTCAGTTTGGCAAAGAGCTGTGCCCATGCTGCCCCTCTAGGGTCCTGGAGATGGGTAGAGCTGTCATGTCGAGGGAGCTGGCGAAAGATGAAGAGGTTACGCTGCTTGGATCACAGCTCTGCCAAAGCCCCCGGGACCTCTTTCTCTTTACAACACTCAACCTAATCTCCCCCGCTATCGCCCCTTTCATTTCCCTCTCCTTTTCTTCTTTTCATGTTCTTCTGTCTCTTATCGTGTCGGGGGCCCTTGTTCCTGGCTCGCTTCCGCTTTTTTACCCCCCTCCCCTCATTTTTTCTCTCTCTTAGTTTTATCTCTCCCAGCCTATTTTCAAGCAACCCTTCTTTTGGATTTTTTTTACCCTTCTTTCTTTTTTCTCTCCATCCTCCTCGCCTTTATCTCAGTCTAAATTTCTTTTCATTTGAATCGTTATAACTCCATTTAGTTTCTTTTCACCCCACCACCATTCATATTTATTATTTAAACCCTCAGCAATGCCTTCCCCTCTTTATGGATGTTGGCCTACTTCTGTCTCAACCTGTAATTGTGAGTTGGATTGAGACCTCCGGACCGACGTCCCTCAGAGTGTCGCCGCGCCGGGGCTGAAGCGTCAAACTGGTTCCAACTGGTTATGTACACATAAAAGAATGCAAAACATCATGATCATAGTAACATAGCATATTCTGCTATATGTATTAAAGAATGACACTGTTCTTCTCAGTGTAAGATCCAGATGTATCTGAACCAGAGATGGGGACTTGAGTTTAAGATTCGGAATCGAGTCGCACACACAGTGACTTCAGACTTGACTTGAGACTTGTCCTCAAAAGACTTCAGTCTCGACTCAGACTCGAGAACAATCTTTTTTTTTCTTTTTTTTTTTTAAAACGTCTGATGAGCTGAATGTTATTCCCCTCCCTGCGTAACCTATAACATAACCTACGTAACACGGTATATCTGCTGCTTCAGACAACAAGGCCCCAACAAGAGAAGCACTGACTGCAAAATATGTGGTATCAAAAGAAAGGATTCTGGCTCAGCCACATCTCATTTTATCAGGCACCTAAAAGCGCACCCTGATAGGATAGAAAACATGTTTAGCTCAGCATTGGTCATCTAACGTTATCTTGCTTCTTGCTTTAACTCCCGACCTACGGAAGGTTAACTCCGACTGTCGTTCGCTAGATGTTATGAAAAGATGAATGAGCGTTTGTTTGCCAAACTTGTGGTAGTAGATTTACATAATCATTTATGTCCCGCTGGCTGCAATGCTTTGAATTCCTTATATACTGTATAGCTATGCAATGTTCTAAGCAGCCTAGATGGGACGCAGTAGGTGATACAACACTCTTTATAACCACAAGAGACTTGAGACGTGACTTGGACTCTAGCTCAGAGACTTGAGACTTGACTTGGACTCTAGCTCAGAGACTTGAGACGTGACTTGGACTCTAGCTCAGAGGCTTGAGACGTGACTTGGACTCTAGCTCAGAGACTTGAGACTTGACTTGGACTCTAGCTCAGAGACTTGAGACGTGACTTGGACTCTAGCTCAGAGACTTGAGACTTGACTTGGACTCCTAGCTCAGAGACTTGAGACGTGACTTGGACTCTAGCTCAGAGACTTGAGACGTGACTTGGACTCTAGCTCAGACGTGACTTGGACTCATCGAGACTTGAGACGTGACTGGGACTCTAGCTCAGAGACTTGAGACTTGACTTGGACTCTAGCTCAGAGACTTGAGACGTGTCTTGGACTCTAGCTCAGAGACTTGAGACGTGACTTGGACTCTAGCTCAGAGACTTGAGACTTGACTTGGACTCTAGCTCAGAGGCTTGAGACTTGACTTGGACTCTAGCTCAGAGACTTGAGACGTGACTTGGACTCTAGCTCAGAGACTTGAGACGTGTCTTGGACTCTAGCTCAGAGACTTGAGACGTGACTTGGACTCTAGCTCAGAGACTTGAGACGTGACTTGGACTCTAGCTCAGAGACTTGAGACGTGACTTGGACTCTAGCTCAGAGACTTGAGACGTGACTTGGACTCTAGCTCAGAGACTTGAGACGTGACTTGGACTCTAGCTCAGAGACTTGAGACGTGACTTGGACTCTAGCTCAGAGACTTGAGACGTGACTTGGACTCTAGCTCAGAGACTTGAGACGTGACTTGGACTCTAGCTCAGAGACTTGAGACGTGACTTGGACTCTAGCTCAGAGACTTGAGACGTGTCTTGGACTCTAGCTCAGAGACTTGAGACGTGACTTGGACTCTAGCTCAGAGACTTGAGACGTGACTTGGACTCTAGCTCAGAGACTTGAGATGTGACTTGGACTCTAGCTCAGAGACTTGAGACGTGACTTGGACTCTAGCTCAGAGACTTGAGACGTGACTTGGACTCTAGCTCAGAGACTTGAGATGTGACTTGGACTCTAGCTCAGAATTCTTTTTTTTTTGTCTCGTCTTGTGATTTCTTTGTCAATTCTGCTCATAAAATGTACAATTTAACAGCAAATAAAGCTGCCGACAAGTGATGTGATACAGCCCAAGTAGTGCAGACTGCAAAGATATGGATGTGCATGTTATTTTTTAAACTGCAGTATTTATAGGGAATAAAACCTTTCTAACCTTCAGACTAATGTCAAATGAAATGAGAGGGTGTCTTCTAGATGTAAACTCCAAAAAATACATTTGCCTTCCTGCCACAGTCGTGGAACCTGTCATGTTAGATTTCAAACAACTCAGCATGCCACCAACTGAAGCTGCAACAGGACAGCGGGGAGGAGGAGGTGGTGAAATGTAACGTGCAGGGAGCAAGAGGAGATGGAGACAGATAAAGAGGGAGGGAGACAGCCGATGAGGGAGAGGAGACTGAGATGGTGAGGCAGAGAGGAAGAGACGGCGTCAGAGGGAGCAAGGTGCACAAAGATAATGATGGAGACACAAAATGAGTGTTGGAGAAAAACAGACGGAGAGGAGTGTGTTTGAGGCATTACACACATACATGGGTATTTTTAAAAACAGGGTTTTTCCCTTTGTTCGTTCTCAAAAAAAAAATCACGCTCACGCATGCACTGCTTGGAAAAATTCCATCAATATGAAAACGCAGAAACATAATTGAAGCGCTGTCAAAAGCATGCCAAGCAAACAGGCTGCTAAATATAACAAAGAGTCGCGCAAATAAGAAGGAAGATGATGTTGGCCAATAAGAAGTCTAAAAAATAAAAGCTGTTACTGGAAGATCCAACATTGCCATAAAATACGAACGCTTGAGCATGTGCCTTTGGCGTTTGGCGATCTAAACGTGCTTGTTCGGGACTCTTTGCGTCACTTTTGACCCTTTGGGTCGGGACGTACGTTTAACTGACATGCAGCACAAGAACGGGACAGTTAGGTTTAGGAAAAGATAGTGGATGGGGTTATAAAATGTACGTTTCAGTGACACTCGGGACAACGGGACGCGAACGCTGGTCTCCTGGGTGAAAGTCCTGTGTTGCAACCTGGCCAGTGCAACCCCCCCAAAAAACTATTATAATTTCCTTTACATAAATAAAGACATTTGCACCATAAATTGTTGCAGAAATTTCACCAGAATGCAGAAAATGAAGTGTTTGATATATTCAAATTGATATGATAAATATGATATATTTAAATGGAGTTATCAACCCACCCCCCCAATGTTGAACCCGAAGTTACGCCCTTGCCTACGCGGCATTTCGGGCTTTCATACTACTTGCTACCGTTTTCCCTCTTAATACTAGGTCATGTTACAGCGCCGTGGAGCTGCTGCTCTGCCCGGTGCGTTCCATACAGACGCTGCAGGGTGCTTTTTCCATCGTATCTGAGGCTGAGAGCCACTGCCCAAGCGTCCGTATTTGACCAGTTGGGAGTGAGAGCGAGGTTGGAAGACTACCCACCAACTAGAAGTCTGACGGTCTTGTCCATGATCGGCAACACTGGCGGCAGGGTCTATTCTGTGGCGTGGTTGGATTATGTAGCAGTGACCTCCTTAGCGCATTCTCACGCCTCCGTTCCACAATACAGTGGAAGAGTAACTGTACATGTATGTGTAAACGTGTAAAAAGTCGGCAGCACTATTTTGCCCACGTTCTCCATCGCCCCATTTGTGACGCCTCACAAAAGAGATAACGGCGAACACTCTTGACGTCACAAGCCAAAAACGGTTTCCCTCTCTACACGACAACACGCAAACGGTGTTTTTAAAAGTCTTCACCATGGCCAGAGTTTTCCAAAAGCTCTGATTACAGTGACCTAAAATACCGCTTGAGGCCTAAAATGCATAGAAAAAGTGTGTTTAATAAAAAAAATACCTGTGTACGTGTGGATTAGGCCTGAGAAAGACGTTTGGGACGGACAGGAGAAAATGAGAGGAAAAGTACAAGTGAGATGGATAAAGAGAGTGGTGGAAATAAGCAGGTGAATAAGGAATGAGAGATTGGCAGATTTGATGAGGCTTGACCAGGTGTGGGGAAAAAGAAGAAGAGGAGGAGAAGAAAGAGGAAGAAAGGGCATGGCTATTGTAGATGGGATTGAATTTCTTCACGACAAGCATTGATTGTCGGAGCCAGCGCTGTGAAAATCTCCAGGCTTAAAGATAAGAGAAGGAAGTCAGGTCAGATCTGTGTGTGAGATCTGCAAGATAATGTGTGGGAGATTGTTTTTTTTTTCTTTTTTTTTTAAACAAACTGAAAACAATAACATGAACACCAGACTGATGCTTATTTCTTCTGCAACTTGTTGCTTTTGTCAGACTTGTCAGACTGAAAGGAAAGTTCTACAGTATAATATAAAAAAGAAAAAGAAAAACATTACCACCTATTGTAAAATAGTGCTAATAGATCATTAAAACAAATTCTAGCACTTTACAAGTAGTGAAAATCTTTTGGATAACAGGAGTCTGTAATTTCTATAGCTTAAACAACGGACTCCCAGAACGCCTCTTTCCCGACTCGCGGTCCACTCTCCACACCTCCTGTCTTTGGACAAGTAGGCCTAGTCACCTCGTCAGATCGATAATGTTGTCAGACACTTTTAATAAGAATCTGAGCCTGTCAGTAGCAAAAGAAAATCCCTTTTTAGTCGACAAAAATCGAGGGTGCCAATTGTGCCCCATTAGGTTACATTGCAGCTCGGTTTGCGCCAACCCGTCACTGCGATATCGCTCAATACTGAACCAATTTCACAGATTTTTGGTCACATCAGTCTATTAGACACAAATGCATGGGGAAATGGGGTCCAGGTTAAAGAAAAAAAAGAGAGAAACTACCGTTTTTTTCAACCTTTTTTCAACCTATTAAGCAAGATCGCTACTGTCGGCAGCGGCGAAACAAGCTACAATGTAAGTAAATAGGGCAATTCTAAGTGTCTGACAACATTATGGAAAGGATTTCTAAGGATGTCGACCTTTCTGTTAAAGAGTAAGATCCTTTTTTTAAACATAAAAACATCTGCGAAATTGAGTTCGCTAAACCCACCAGACTCCATGTAATAAACAGTAATTTTATTACAAAATGAGTTGACAGAAACAAAATAAAACTATGAAAAGCCGTTTTGGGTTGTCTTTCCACTTTTCCAACCATCACCAACTCTAGTTTTGGTTGAAATAAACACATAGTTTACCGATTTACATGTGAAAATATGTTGGAATTATACACGCTAAAAGTATTGCTTTTTTAAATGGAGTCTGGTGGGTTTAGCGCTAGCGACTTCAGAGCTGTTTCTGGTTAAACAGAAAGGTTTCAAAGAGGTTTTAAAGGTCTATCTCTGTAGGGATCCTTTCCATAATGTTGTCAGACACTTAGAATATTAATCTGAGCCTGTCAGTGGCAAAACGAGAACTTTTGTGAAGGTAAATACAAGCTGGACGATTGCCCTATTAACTTACATTGTAGTTTGTTTCGCCGATGCCGACTGCAGCATTTTTGCTTAATACTGGACCAATGTCAAAGATTGTTGTTCCAATCAGTCACTTAGACACAAAAACAGGATAATAGGGTCCAGGTTGAAAAAAACGGTAGTTACCCTGTAACAATAAAGACGCCACATTAGCCATCTCTCTATCTCTAACTAACTATATCCTTTGGGTCCTGTCACTTTCTGTACCTTGGGTTTCTTACCAAGCACTTGGTCAGGAAGTGGGATTTGGAGGTAGCAGCCCCTTGCTGATCAGATGCTTATCCAAAAACCAAACAGCTGTTATTAGGCGGACACTTTTTATCCACGGCACCTCGCTGTACCATCAGTGCGTTCATTTGTACCACAAGTAGCTCCGGTGGGAAATGGAATGCTGTACGCTTTCCCATTTAACTAAACAGGGCCATACCAAAGTGGGTGTCAGATCTTTGAAGCCAGAAATAGACAGGCAGCACATGTTTCTTCTTCTCATTGTCAGAGACCTCAGAAAGAGAAGGCAACGAGGCTTTAGACAGGCCTAATTAAAACTTCCAATGCTATGAATTGTCTTTGATCTCTTTATACAGTCCCTAGTAGGTGGGCTTCAGTGTTGCATTCCCCTTCTGTACTTCTACCCTATAACCCACTACATCCTCTCGTTCTAGTCTCTTTTTTTTTCCTTTATTGTCATTTCCGTCAGAACAATATTCATTTAACTGCGTTTCATGGGTATGCGTGTGTGGAAGTCTGCTTTCTGGGGTAGAGATTTTTATAAGAATCAGATTCTATTAAGTTTCTCAGAGTACTGTATCAATGTTTTCTTTCTTTTTTTTTTACCAGTTTAAGGAAAACCCTTGGGATACTTGCAACATCAAAGGGCCATTCACACTGTATATCTGTTAACATTAGCTTATCATTTTTTTTCTCCTAACAAGCTTTGTAGGATTGAGAGCCTGTGACTTAAAGGTCCCATGGCATGAACATTTCACTTTATGAGGTTTTTTAACATTAATATGAGTTGGGGGACCATATGCCTATGGTCCCCCAGTGGCTAGAAATGGTGATCGGTGTAAACCGAGCCCTGGGTATCCTGCTCTGCCTTTAAGAAAATGAAAGCTCAGATCCGATCTGGAATCAAGGTTACCTCCCCTTTCTCTGCTTTGCCCGCCCAGAGAATTTGACCCACCCATGAGAAAGAGAGAGACATCATGGCTTGCAAACAAGCAAAGTGACAGTTGGTCAAGGCCACACCCCCACCCTCCACCTTGCCCCCCCTCTCTCCTCCTCAATAGAATTTAAAGCTACAGACACGGAAATGGCGCATACTAAGTAAAGCTCATTGTGGGACTGGCTCTAGTGGCTGTAATTCTGCACCAAGGCTGAATTTCGGGAAAGAGACTTCAGATACAGTATTAGGGGACCACTAAGGCCTATATAAAAGAGACTTCAGATACAGTATTAGGGGACCACTAAGGCCTATATAAAAGAGACTTCAGATACAGTATTAGGGGACCACTAAGACCTATATAAAAGAGACTTCAGATACAGTATTAGGGGACCACTAAGACCTATATAAAAGAGACTTCAGATACAGTATTAGGGGACCACTAAGACCTATATAAAAGAGACTTCAGATACAGTATTAGGGGACCACTAAGACCTATATAAAAGAGACTTCAGATACAGTATTAGGGGACCACTAAGGCCTATATAAAAGAGACTTCAGATACAGTATTAGGGGACCACTAAGGCCTATATAAAAGAGACTTCAGATACAGTATTAGGGGACCACTAAGGCCTATATAAAAGAGACTTCAGATACAGTATTAGGGGACCACTAAGGCCTATATTAAAGAGACTTCAGATACAGTATTAGGGGACCACTAAGGCCTATATAAAAGAGACTTCAGATACAGTATTAGGGGAACACTAAGGCCTATATAAAAGCATCCAAAAAGCAGCATGTCATAGGACCTTTAAAGCATTAGTTCAGCATTTTGGAATATTTGCTGAATCGCTCCCAGAGCTAGATGTGAAGATCGGTCCCACTCTTCTATTTGTCTGGTAAATATGAAGCTACAGCCAGCAGTTGTTAGCTTAGCTTAGCACAAAGACTGGAAATGGGAAAAGGTGACAAAATCTGCCTACCAGCACCTCAAAAGCTCCCCTTTTTTGTACGGATTAAACAAACAAGATATAACATAGGGCTGCTTGATTACGGAAAAAATCATAATCACGATTATTTGGGTCAGTATTGAAATCACAACTTTTTAACACGATTACTCATTGTCTTTTGTAAAGATGTTGCAATTATTGAACTTGAAAAAACAGACACAGTTAAACAAATCAACAGTGAAAACACCTTGAACTGTGAATGTTCCCTTAAAGCTTTAAGCGTAACTTTTTGATATTAATAAACGTCCCTTACATTCAAGCCATTGCCGAATGAGTTGATACAAAGCTAATTAAGACAGATCAGCTCCACACAACTCTCTCTGTATTTCTCAGTATGGCTATGTTCAGAAGATTGTGTCGTCCGGTGACTTTCCCGCGCAAAAGCTCCAGTGAAGATAATGACCTCTTCTGAAGAGTCCATGTTTTTTTTAATCCTCCGTAAGGATTCTAGCAACCGGTCGTGATTACGGAAGGCTTGTATCACGTGGACGTGGCGACAGTTTTGTTATCATTACTTATAATTCCTCTAGCCTGGTCCTACCAGACTCTCGTACATTTCATGTGTACAGAGAGTCTGGCCACTCTCCATTGACAAGTGTTAACTTCCTTGAAGGTGGGTACTGAAGTTTAAAGCTATTGGATCTGCCCAGAGCCACTCTGGTAGCCTGGCTTAGCCATCCTACATACTGTCTGGTAGGACCAGGCTAACAAGAGGGGAGACGACAACAACTATTGGCTTAGCAACCCAAGGATATACTGCAAACCCAGACGGAGTACTGAAGGAAAATGAAAATTGAGGGCGGAGCCAGGCTAGAATTCCTCATGGGGGGAGACAGAAACCATGCACTATAGTTTTAATACTTTTCCCATTTGAATTTGTTTTATTCATTCAGAACAAAATAAGAGTTTACTTGCAAAATGTGCAAAATAATCCTTTTTCATACTCTACTTTGTAGCTGAAATCATAATTGCAATTATAATTTTGATTAATTGCACAGCCCTAATATAACATGGTAATTACTGAGTTTTGGAGGTGTTGGTAGGTGGATTTTGTTTCCTTTGGGCAGAGCCAGACTTGTTTCCACCCGTTTCCAGTCTTTATGCTAAGCTAAGCTAAGCTAACCAGCTGCTGGCTGTAGCTTCATATTCCATCGACAGATGTGAGAGTGGTACCAGTCTAACTCTGCGCCAGACAGCAAATATGAGTATTTCCAAAAAATTTGATTTATGTCTTTAAAGTGGAAGAAAAGTGCAATAAAGACACAGGACCTTAATGCTCTCATTCTCAATGATTTATCTATAGATTAATTAATAATAATAAGTAATAATCATTACAACTTTAGCATTTTATGAGTAGATGATAATTTACTTCCTAAACTGCAAAGTGAACTGACTCCAGCCCTGCTTTATAGTAATGATGCTAATTATTTTTCTGTGTAAAATGGACATTTTTAACCGATTATGTAATAAAACTTCAAACTTTACATAATCTGAATACAAAAAGAGAACCATTTTTTTTTTAAATAAAATCGGTGAGACATTTCCACGGCTATTATTCAGGGATCAAATTAGAGAAAAACAAATGGTTATTTCACGTCTAAATAAAAAAATGCCATTACTGTTCTGACTTCTGGAAGATCAAAGTGAGCAGAACTGCAGGCATCTCTCTCGCACACAACCATGTTGGGGTGCATGCTCCCCCTGCCCCTCCTTCATCCTTCATCCTTCATGTTCCCTCGCGCTCTCGGTGCTCTGGTTTTGCGAGTGTCAGTCCTCTGAGATATTGAAAACAGCTCGTTTTGAAGCCTGCGTTGTTTTCCATTCAACCTCTTGTGAAAACCCGTTCTTTGATGTTTCCACATCCTCAAAATTGCTCTAATTGCCTTTGCCACTATTTATGAAACTGTTAATTGAGCAATTACTGCAGTGTTGAACTGTCAAAATTAGTTGTAATGCTATACTGTTTCTTTTTTTTTTACCCTAAGTTTATAGGACTCTGGAACCTCATTTGAGCGAACAACCAAGCAGACTTTGACAATGTAATTTGGCGCCAAGATAAAGGCAGAAGCAGACACTTTTAATCTTATGATGTTTGAAGTTTGCTGCTTCTGAGTCAGCCCAGATTAAAGATGGATGTGTGTGTGTGTGTGTGTGTGTGTGTGTGTGTGTGTGTGTGTGTGTGTGTGTGTGTGTGTGTGTGTATGCGTGCTGAGGTGGAGGTGCTCCTCCGTTGATGGGTCCTGGTTAAACATGGTATATCTTGTCTTCGGGAAGCAGCGCACTGCATGGCAGCCCCGGCTAATGGGAATCTGCTGCCTGTCATCTATGGCCAGGCCATTTCATCAGAATGTCAATAAGGGGGAAAAAAAAAAAAGTAGTATAGAATTTCTGTTGCCTACTGATGAATGCAGCAATGGTGGAAGCAAAAAGGAGAACAGAACAAATGTGGTGCCCGAAGGGGAGGGAAGGCCAGCTCCGACTTGGGGGAGATATAGATTGATGAGGGATTGTTCGCGGGGAATGAGATTTCATAAGAAGCTGTAGATTTTCTCCCTCCAGCTGCAGGTATGAAACAGAGTTGTGTCACAAAAGCAGTTATACAACCAACCACCCACATACCCACACACACCCACACACACCCACACCCACACACACACACACACACACACACACACACACACACACACACACACACACACACACACACACATACACACACCTGATGTTTACCATTCAGCCACACCGACACGGCTCGGGCCCGGCCACAGAGGAAACTCGGACATTTACTGGTTGTTTGTGTGTGAGAGCTGAGAGGGCTCTTTTGCCCATGACTAATAGATGAAAGCCTGAAAGTACTGCAGCTGAATAATTGAGGTCTTATGTAATGATAATTGCTGCCCATGAATAGGGATTCACCTTTGGCAGAGCACAGACTCCATTTTCACGCCGTGTCCTCCCGTTGTGAAGCCGAACAAACTGTTTCTGTCTGAGACGCTTTTTTGGGTAGACTCCCTGTCTCTCCTTCATCTCGTCTTTATGTCTCTCTCTGCCCATCTTTATGTCTTTCAGAGTTTTGGTCTGTCTCAGCCTTTGTCAGTTACACACACACACACACACACACACACACACACACACACACACAGAGTAGTGACAGTTTCAAAGCAGTGCCTTGTGCAAGAGCTGGTATTGAACAGGAGCCTCAGTGAGATTGGTTGCTTTAATTGCTGTCAGAGGAAGGATGGGAGTGGCAGCGAGCTGGAACAGCTAAAAAGGTTTTATTCCAATAAAAAAAGTCTCGCCACCTGAAACTCACCAGCCAACGTTTAAAAGCACAAGAGGAGCAACTCTGAACTTTGGATTTTGATGGCTTGACCCAGTTGTTTTTTACAAAAAAAAATAACATATACAAATAAGAGGGTTCTATCTTTGCAGATAATTTGATTTTCTGGCTTTGAGGTATCTATCTCTGAGATTTCTGCTTCTACCCCAATGCAGTTGACCATCAGCCCCACTTAGTTAATGTAGCTACCCCATGTCAAGCTTCCATTCTAGCATGGTTTAATCCAGTTCCCAGTGATGGCAGTGGCAGATTTACCCCTAAAAAGTCTTAGTCATTTTCAAAACGATGGGTCCTTGATTTCAGACAGAGATAGACAAAAGCAGGCTTCCCATTTCTAGCCAGTGACAATTGATTTTGTTGGCTGTCGCTGGCAGATTGATCAGCTGTGGCTAGCTAGCTAATCAGGCTCTCACCAATCATAACGTTGGCTCCACGAGTTGGCTGACTTTTTATTGTTGCCAGCTAAACGTTTTAAAACAAGAAATCTGTAAAAACAAAAAAAAAGAGTTTTGAAATATACTCTTGATGGCTACATCCATGATATTGTGCTAAAAGACTGAGGCTAAAGCTAACAGGTCCCAGGCAGAAAATTGGCATCTTCACCAGTGGATGACCCAAGAAGATGTGGAAACAAACACAAAACATTGATCTGCACTATAGTGTAGAGCTAATCAGTCCAAGTATTATAAGGACAAGGGAAAATAAAAGCTCAGACTGGTATTTCATTTGAACATTACCCAGTTTAACTGCTTAGCTCACATATTTGAACAAGGCAAGACACAGGTCAGATTTAGGCTTTATTGTTCACATTTTTAAACACTGTGCTCCACTTTTAACCAAAAAGGCTTTTACTGTAGATTGAGGACTAACCGATGTGTTGCAGGACGTAATACTATCATGTATAATGTGTTTTGTTGGGGTCGTGGAGTGTTGGAATCTCCAAATCCAACAAAGAGTAGTACAGAACTGCTAATGTTAGCCTATACACTATACAACAGTAACGTTAGCATCCAGGACCCACACTGTTGGAAAATATTGGCTAGGCTACACGATTCAATAGAGGTATGAGTTGTGAACTTAGTTTTTTTAAACTAATTTATTAGCTAATGATATGCCCCTTGAACTAGGAAGTAATGCTGGAGTACTACTGTAGGTAGTAAGCTAGTTAGCCAGACATGCTAACTTATGCTAGCTTACATCAGAGCAGATAAAGACACTTTATAAGTTTAAACCATTCCTTACTCTTGTGTTTTTGGTTTCATAAAGGCCAAAAATGATCCTGATGCTGAAAGTATTATTATTATTATATATATATATATATATATATATATATATATATATATATATATATATTTTATTTTATTTTATTTGGATGAGCCTACCCTTTAATACTCACCTGCAACATGCTTTAATTTGAGTCTGTAATCATTTTGTAGTAGTAGATTTCCTTTTTTGCCTGTCTTGTTTTGGCCTCTCTTTGGCAGCCACAACAGCACGGCCATCATGTGTGACCGGACGCCTGATGGGTCACTGGGTCTTTACCCATCATGCCCCACTTTCTGGAGCTGCTTGGCTGTGTGGCAGGGACGCTCCTCCCCATCCTCAGTCTCCCAGTACTCACCTTCTCGCCAAAAGAAAGCCGAGACGGGGCCTTGATGAATGCCTGGTTCATAACAGTGATGTGAATGAGGGACGGGAGGTGGGGGGGTAATGATTTAATCATCGTTTAATGGATGGAGGACATCATTCAGGCTTGGATTAGTGCAGGTGTTTGCCACCCCAAGAATACTCAGGCTGATGAATCTCATTGTCAGCGCTGAAAGTGATGGTGTGGTTTAATCTTCACTGTGAACTGCAAACACAAGCTATTTTTGAAGTGTCAACCATTCATTCCCAGCAGCAGATGCATGCGAATCAGCTATTATTATTTTCATTGTTGTTTAATCTGCCTAGTATTTTCTCATTTAATCGATTATTTATAAAAACTGTCCAACAGTTTCCTGGAGGACAAGGTGATGTCTTTAAAGGTCTAAAACCCAAATATATTCGTTCACAATGATATGCAACAGAGAAAAGCAGAAAATCCTCACTTTTGAGATGCTGAAACCTGAAAATAATTGCTTGAAAAATGACAATCGAATCGATTATTGACATTGTTGGTGATTCATTTTCTGTTGATTGACTTATTAATGGACTAATCATGTTTTAATTGTAAGGTGGAATTGGTTAAACGTCCAGGAATTGGTCAACAAGCAATCTAAAGAAGAGTTGTAGCCACAAGCATGAGATTTTTTCTAATGGAGCATCTGCCACCAAAAAAAACATTCAAATCCTTACAAGACCATAGATGCCAGTAGGAGGATGCAAAAACCACTATAGCCCTCAAATACGGAGGGCATGACCCTAGTGTTGGCTTTGGCCCATAAAAATAAAATTAATAGATTATTCAATAATAAAAAAATAATCATCAGTTGCAGCCCTGAGAAACACGCTATAATTCAGTTGTTTTTGTGTTGTGTGTGTTTTATATTTCTGAATTAGTGAATGCAGCCTGCATTTATATTTATTTGTGGGCAGAAATAATATAAACAATATAAACTTCTTATCATTATTTTTGACATTCATAGTTTTCAAAGATATTATACCATCCACAAATTGGGACGATTTCCTCCTCATTTGTGGCATCTGTTATAAACGCTCCTTCATAAACACAAATATATACAGTATGACATGCACTATTTCTTTTCTTTTTTTCCCCTCTCTTTAAACACCCACTCCCTCTTCATCTCACACAAAAAAAAAAATAAATAATTAAACAAACATGTGAGACTCCCTGTCACTTCTCACAAAGTTGTTTTGGATAAAAATGAATGGAAAATCAAAGTGTATAAGGTGCTCTTTGTGTGAGAGTCCGGTCTTTGAACGTGGCTATAATTGGAGAGCTCGACCAAAGGGAATGAGCGACGAGGGGGAGCTCGTGGGACTCTCGAGCCTCTTGATTTGGTTTGGAGACAGTGGGAAACACAGTGAGAGAGAGAGAGAGAGAGAGAGAGAGAGAGAGAGAGAGAGAGGCAAATACGTGATGTGATAGATGCACACAGAGACACAGAGGTAGGAAAAACAAAACCTGCTGGTTTGGTACGAGCTTCCTCCTCAGCTTGAAGTTCCCATGCCAAATCAGGTATTTTTAGTCCGTCTGTGCATCAAATCTAAGCATCTATTTTGTTTATTTTTGTCAGCCTGTCATGAAGTCAGCCAAGCTATGTCAACTTATTCATAAACGGCTGTCTGCATTGTTTACAGGCTTTGAAACTGTCTGAATGAATAGCTTTAGATAGAATGAGAGGAGTGGTTATGTCCTACCTAGATGGCCTACCTAGTATATCCATGTCTGTGCCTACTGCCGCGGCAGCATTTTACAGACTGTAGAAGGCACTTTGGGACGAGTAGTAAAATAAGTAGACGGCTGGCCATGTGAGAATGCTTTTGATGCCATCGAGGCCTTTCTTGGTGATAGAGATGAAGGGGATTTTTGCAAGGTGAGAACACGGTTACAGTTACATGGTGTGTCCCTGTAAAAAGAGGATACATGTGTGAATATTTACAGGGTTCCTGCAGGGTCTTAAAAAGTATTACACAAGTCTTAAATGTAATATTCTAAAAATAAGGTAATAAGTATTGAATTTCATCTACAAAGTATTAAACTTCATTTACAAGGTCTTACTCTTTTTTTTCCGTAGGATTAAACAAATGCCGTAACGTCAAATATTTTGTGATAACGCTTACATTTATTTTGTAATTTTAGTTTCATAGCATGAAGCTCTAAATGTGACAAATATTTTATTCATTTTGATGTTATTAGAGTACAAAAAGACTTCACAAAAAAGTTTTATTAAATTCAGGTAACATTACTAAAGTAGGTAAATACTTCTTTTCTCATCTTAAAATCCACACAGATTTTCCATTATATGGCTGTAAAGTTGGGATTAAATTTCCTCCTAGGTGGTATTAAAAATGGGGCGACCTCTAGCTCACCCAGTAGAGTGTGCGCCCCATGTAGGCTGAGTCCTTTGCAGCGGCCCGGGTCCGAATCAGACCCGCAGCCCTTTGCTGCATGTCGTCCCCCCCCTCCCCTTTCCTGTCTTCAAGCTGTCCCGTCAATTAAAGGCCATAAAAAGCCCCAAAAATAATGTAAAAAAAAAAAAAGAAGAAGAAAAAAAGGTCTTTAAAAGTCTTACATTTAACTTTGAGAACCCTGGGGGTACCCTGTATTTAGACACAGCTACAATGTGTTTGTCTTTTTACTATATCTGTATACGTGTGTGTGTGCGTAAGTGAGTCCACGGGCTGTAGGAGTAAACTCGGCACATTCCACATTCCACTAATGTAGTCCAGGGGCCGCCTCGATATAGTGTTACATGCCGTCCAAAGCCGCCCCATGACCAAATGTGGATGAGTTGTGAGTGTGGTTTCATGCTGAGGCTTAATCATATCACCCAAGGATACATTATACACTACGAACACCATCTGCGCTATGCAATGAGGAGTCGAGTAGTGAGTGAGCAGTGATGGTTTAAAGCAGCGTTCATGAACTTTAGGCAAGGCTATATCACAACAGGCAGTGTTTTTTTTATATTTTTATGGGGGGGGGTGGGGGTCTCAAATGATAATGTAATGTCCCCTTTGGGGGTTAATGTTGGAGGTCCTAAGTTCCCGGGCAACAATGGCTGTGAATGTCAGCTTGTGTTTCTGAACTGAAGCTAGGCTCTCTGAAGAGGAAATTGTGTTTGACATGGCTAATTTCTCTGCTGATTTAGCTGGGAGCGGATCATTTTGTTACTGACATGTCTGATCAGTGTTGATTTAATCATCTTACCCTGTTAGCACTGTAAGCTTACTACATATTCACGGGTCAGCTAAGATCAATAAAACTAAGATAAAACGTTTTTTAACACCATTATATAGTCGCTGTCCGATGAAAACCTTGTTTGTCCTTTTCAGGGAATAAAAGAAAAAAGAGGCTAATTTGAAAACATTTTATTTACCTCAGACGAAATCACCTCGTCACTGTTCAAATATTTGTAAAACCCACAGACAGATGTAAAGTGTGACCGATAGCATTCATTTAAGTAAATAAAATCAAATGATGAAATATGGCGATACAAAGTTTCTGCCCGACAGCAACGATATCTAAATACTCCCATGAAAACATGAAAATCTATCTTTGCATACCACATAGTCACCACCTGTAGGCTGAAAGGTGGCTCCTAAACGTTTGTAGTTGGCTCCTTAACAGATAACAGCATCTTGGACTTGCAGCAGTTCCTATGCCAGGGGTCCAACATTTTTAGGCCAAGGACCACTCAGTTGAAAAAGAGACGGAGCAGGGACCCCTTACATTTTATATATTTATAATAGGGCTGTCAATCGATTAAAAAATGTAATCTAATTAATTACATACTCTGTGATTAATTAATCTAAATTAATCGCATACATAATTAACGGTGCCTGAACTGATACTTTTTAAGAAAGAAAAGAAAAGTTGGTGACATTAAAGAACGGCTTGTTTATTGCTAAGGCCATATGGTCAAAATTAAATGATTTAATAATAATGTATAACAATAACAATAACTTATTTCACTAGTAAATTGCTGTTGAACGACAAAAACAACCACCAGATGGTAAAGGACATTTACAATAACTTCAAATGCACCACGAGGCTGTAGTTTACCAGTTTCATTGAACGACGGCAGCTGCAGATTGTTACATCCCCGTGTTGAATCCTCTCCAGTAAAACACAGTCATACTTTACACCGTTTAGCGTTAGCTGTCAGCATTGTAACCGTGTTTAATCCAGCTACTAGCTAACGGTAGGCTAACGTTAGCTGCTGTTGAGTATAGTGTCAACTAGCGTCACGTGCAGCGGTGTTTGTGTTGCCTGAATCGTCTCAGAGAGAAGTGCAGACATATCAGTGGCACCAGATTTCGGTAGCCAGGGTTGGCAGGAAGAAGATTTTTACAAGTAAATGTTCCAATCAATGATCCAGGCAGAACATTCTCGTCTCCCTCCTTCATTTTACAGTCCAATGGTGGCTAGAACGGCTCCGGGTCAAACGTCAGTATGGAATGGATTAATCTGTGTTATTTTTTTAACGCGTTATTTTTTCTCTGATTAATTAATCGAAATGAACGCGTTATTTTGACAGCCCTAATTTATAAATATATTTTATACATTATATATATATATATAATGTATAAAATTTAGTTTGAATATTAAACTGGGCGAACAATAACGTGTAGGGTTGCCTAGAGCCTCTAGATATACCTTTTTATGGCGCATACAATACTAAGCTATTAAAATAATTGTTGACATGTTTTAATGTTAAAATATTTTCAGACACATATACATATATATATATATATATATATATATACATATATACATATACATATACATATATATATATATATATATATATATAATATCAGGGTATGGGATGATTTCTTTCTGGTCTACATATCCCTGCCTCTGCTCGATTATTATTATCCCCCCCCTCAAAGTGATCAATGCTACTTCACCAATAGCCTTCCTAGACCATATATTAATTATATACCTAAAATAGTGTTTTAAACTAAGTAAAGGGCAGTAACGTGAACAGTCTATGCATTGAAAGATAAAATGCGAGCAGCAGTTGCTGGTTGTATTTAGCCGCTCCAGAGCTCTGGGACACCGGCTACCAGCGGCAGTTGTTTAGCCTCCAACAGGTGACTGTGAGCCGGCTACAGGCACTGCCAGATGACGGTGCTTTCATGGGCCATGGTAGTGGAGTTTAACCAGAAAAACTGAGCGTCATGTGGCGATGACAGTTTAGTTTAGGCACAAAAACGACTCGTTAAGTTTAGGGGAAAAGTTTGGAATTGGATCAAAACCCTCCCGAGGAACGAATGAGCATTTCCTGGGTGAAAGTATTTAGCTTTCGCCGCAAAGTGAACTTCACTCTCCAGCTTGAGGGGGAAAAAAAGGTTTTCAAGCAAAAATAGAAACTTTTCAAAGCCCTGCAGCATATTCATCCTGTTTGCCATTGATCTGTATGTTCAGTATATTCTGTATACTTCCTTGTTGCTTCCTCAGAGCTCTGAAGCCCCGCCAGAAGAGGCTGATTTAGCTACTTATTGGCAAAGTCTTGATTGTTTTGAACACACTAAACATACGGCTCAACAGCAGAGAAGTGGATTATGCTGCAGGAGTGGTTTCTCTGGATGTTTGGATAGTTAATTTGCTGTAAAACTTGGTCTCCATTGGAAACGGTTGTATCTACTGTGTGAACTGCTGCCAAAATCCCATAAAGAGCAAGCTACAAACTTTTCGAGCCTACAATTGGTATTTGATACTTTGACATTGATTTCCGGTGGAGTGTTCATTTAATCGTGGTTAGAATGGGCATGGTAATGTTAAAGGATTGTTTTCCTTTTGTCAAAAAGTCTCAGGAAAAGACCAAAACCGGCAATGGAGTCCGTCTCTGAATCTGAATCTTTCTGGCTTCCTACCCAGTGTTCTCTGAGCCCCAAGCCCAGCCAAGTTTCATTTTTAAAATGGGCTCGGTAATGTCCTACAGCTGGGCACTGTAGTTTGTAGAACATTTTACTCAAACATCATAGCCTGGGAAAACCCTGATGAACTTCCGGCAAATTTGAGATTTGCTCTGCAAGTCCGTCTGGCCGAGAGCCCATTCAAGCCCATTTCCAATTTTTCCAAATCGAGGCACCAATCACAACCGTTGAGGCGGGCTTTACACGATGATGATAGCGCAGCGACGGCAAGCAGCTTTTTGTTTACATTCAACATGACGGCCACCGAACCCGTTGATGCCTCTGTCGCTGCTACGTCACCTGGATTGTTGGTCTGATTGATTGAAAGACTATCCAATTGCGCCCAGAGGCATCCGTTGGTGACGCCCCTTTGGAAATGAGCTGTGAACGTTCCCCAGACCCACTCTCGGTTACAACTGAGAAGGGTCTGGTGTCAACCAGGCTACAAACATGAGTAAATTGTGCATTTCTTGTTGGAGACTATTTTCACCCGCTGTTTTTGTGTGCTATTGAGTGTTTACGGCAGCAGGGCGGTGTATGCCGGATAGAGTCAAAATAAACTACAGGTGGTAATGAAGGAGCATGTCAACCAGTGCAACAGAGTTTGATACGCACATTGATGTGTTTTCAATAGTTTTTGTGCAACAATACTTGTTAATCGGATAGTTTCTTTGTTTTTTGTTTTACAGTAAAAAAATATATATATATAATACAATTTTATTCATAGAGTCAAATCCCAACAGGAGTCATCTCAGGACACTTTACAGATAGAGTAGGTCTAGACCACACTGTAATTAACAAAGACGCAACAATTTCCCACGATCAAGCTTTTGGTGCGACAGTGGCCAGGAAAAACTTACCCAGGCTCTTGGTGGGCGGCCATCTGCCGCTGCTGGTTGGGACACAGAGACACTGATACAGATATACAGAAATATGATTCATAATAATGATAGCAGTTGGCATTTGCTGTGGCACTTAATATATAGAACATCACCAGACTTTAACATGTTGCTTTCATACTAAATTAGCTTCCTTTGGCAGCTGACAAAGCCACAAAATGGTTAACAAAGCGGTCCCCGCTTAAACTACATCTACATATAAGAGCTATTTACAGATTATTTTTATATTTTGACATTATTTTGAGCACAGACACATTTCCAGTGGACCTCCAGGATTGCAGCAGCACAGCAGTTGCTAGGGAATTTGTTATGTAACTGCAAAACCTCTATAAAGTGAGTGTGTGTAAATATAGACTATTGTATGAGTGTGTGAGGCAGAGAAAAAAAAACATCTTCTGTATGCCGTTGTTTTGGGTTGCACATGCAGAGCATCACCTGTAGTGTTTCACTGATGTGAGTGTTGGTGTTTTTATTAAAGTGCTCATATTATGCTTTTTAGCTTTTCCCCTTACCTTTATTGTGTTATATATCTTTTTGTGCATGTTATAGGTTAACAAAGTGAAAAAGCCACCCCAAAGGGACTTACCATCTCCAACAGAAAACACTGTTCACAAACTGCTCCAAACAGCTCTATTGTAGTCCAGCCTTTACTTCAGAGACAAACGTGGTCACTTTGTAACACACGTTATAATGCTCGCCTAGCTGCTAGCGTGGCACGCCCTCATACTCTGCTTCTGACTGGCTAGTAGTCCTTACCTAGGTATTGAGCATGTGCGACTCCCAACAAAGATGGAACAGAAGTGAGATGTCTCACTCTGTAGCTAAAACAGAGAGCTCAACACACAGGGTGAAAAGAGGAGCTGCAGCAATGTGCAGTACAACAAAAATGTGGTGTTTTTTTGAAAATGAAACCATGTAAACCTATTCTGGTACAACCTCTAAATACAATTATGACCATAATATGAGCACTTTAAAGCATGTTCCCCACGTTTTAGGCAACAACAACAACAACAAACATCACCTGAGCCCCAACTATAGTGTTTAGGTGGCTGCTCTTTCACCACAGTTCCAAATGGCAGCAGGATGGATGGCATGTTTTCAGTAACCGTAGCCTCCCCACTCAGCCTCCACACAGCCTTGTGTTCCCCAGGCGTCCTCCTGATGGAAGTCGATGTGATGTGGTCCTCGGCCGCAGGAGTGGCGCTGCTAAAACAGATGAAACCGCCTCTAAGAGGCCCTTGTTTCCTGCCTGCCAGGCGCTTATAGAGATGGATGGAGGGGAGCACATCACACGCAGTGCATGAGGAGATTACTGATGAAGGTGTGGAGGGGATGAGCGGCAGCCTCAGCGCCCTCATCCTCAGCCCCCTGGCACCCAGCCCCAAGCCAGCCAGCCAGCCAGCCAGGGATTTATGAATACGCAGGGGGGGTCAAGTAAACTCACACAAAAGGAAATAAGACAAATGAAAAACTGGTGATGACTAGGGCTGGGATGATATGCTTTTGTCCCAATCGAGACATGGGTGCTGATTGTATTTGTACTGCGATTTTCATTTATTGCGATTCTACAAGTATTGCGATTCGATAGTGTTCAGTAGTTTTCTTTTCCTCCTTTAACAAAAACAAAAGTTAAATAATACAATACACTTCTAGAGACAATACATCATGAGACATTTCTTTAAAAAAAAATGTAAAAGAAGAAGAATAATGCACATCACATGTCAGTCTGTCATTTATTTCATTTGTAAAGAAGTAACATAACATGGATTTTCTGCAGTTTCTGTTTTCGCTCTGTCTTGCTGGAAACGGGTATGATGTAGTTGCCGTCGGCGGTACCGTATAAACAGAAAATATCGATTTTGGGGAAAAGAATCAATTTAAAAAAATCGTCCCAAAAGAAATCACCATAAATATGTGAATTGATTTTTTTTCCCTCTAACCCTAGTGATGACTGAGAGGGGGGACTCAAACCAAAAAGAGAAGGGATGAGCAGAAAAAGGAGAAAAACTGAAGAGTGAGCAGAAGGGCAGGGAGGCTGATGTGATGCATGCTGGTTGTGGGAGCGCCTCTGCTCTGTCCCTCCAGGAAGTCATAACGCTTCTCCTCTCCATCTGAAAGAGGTTATGTCACCATGGCAACCAGAGAGAACCTGCACCCGTCTCCCGGCTAGCCGGGCTGGGCTGTACGTGTGCATGCATGAATGTGTTGGTTGCAAACACATCGGCTCGTCACCGATGCATGTGTGCCTCGGTCTTATGCGTTGTGTGTGTGTGTGTGTAGCGCACGTTTTTTTATGAGCAGGCGTCCATGTGTGTGAGATACACACTAGCGCACACACACACACACACACACACACAGACAGCCTCACATTCACAGTTTGTACTGCAGGCTTTATTTTTAGCACGTGGCACTTATATAATCAGGGTGACACGGGGGGGGAAATAAAAGGATGGGGGAAAAAAACATCTCCAGCATTTTCTTTACCCTTATCTGCCGCTTTCGCTCTCTGTTTTTCCTCCCCTACATTTACATTCTCTTGCTTGCTTGTCTTTCCTCTGTTAACATTTTCTTGTTTCCCCCACCCCTCTTTCGTCCTCTCCCGTCTCTGTCTCTTCCCCCCGTTGCTCCCTGCCTCATTATATATTTGACTCCACATCCTCTTGTCCCTTTTTGCTACTCCTCTCTCTCTCTCACGCACCCGTCATCTGTCTCTCTCTTTTCTAGCCTCACCTCTATTTGCCTTCGCCATGACGCTCTGCAGCCATGGTATCAAAGGGAAGGGGACGAGGGAGGGAGGGCAGACATGCAGAGAAGGGAAATGTAGAAAGAATTGTGGCTGAAAGAATGCGAGAAAACGAGGAGCAGAGAAAAGACAGAGAAAGAGAGAGACGGATGAGTGAAGAGGTAGCAAAGGAGAGAGGAAGAATGGCAAGAGTGCACAACAAGAGACAGAAACCCTCAGCTGTTCTCTGCAGAAGAGGAGACCAGGGATCCTCTCAGACAGGCTTCCTCGCTCACTTTTAAAGACTCAGATCCCCAATAGGGCTGCACTCCACACACTTGTTCAGCCCCTCGTTTTCTTCTTCCTTTTCCTCTGTTTTGGCCCATTTTTCAAGGCAATTTGAGAATAGATGACATTTCAGGATTACTTAGTGGGATCAGTGCAGAGTGGGCTCCTGGAATCCCTGCTTGCCAAGGCGCTGGGAATAACCCACTCAGTCTTTTCTCCTGTTACACTCAGCAAATCACAGTAACACTCGTAAACGGCCTCTCCGTGGATTAACGCATGGGTTTCGCTTTGGAAACAGCCGACACTTGCTGTGTCGTACAGCCAAGGGGTGTTTGATGTGATCGAGTGCTACACAAGCTGAATGCTACATCTGAAGAGTCATCAAAAAGGAAACGGTGTCTACTGGATGTACAGCATCCTACTACCTCTGTGGGAAATTGCTTACGCTATCAGCTCTAATTACTTTTGCTTGACACACAGCAGTGCCAGGAGCTCACATTAAGTAACTCAAACACTGCAGTTGGATAAACGTTGTAAACAGCTGCTGATGTGCAAGTTATTTAAAACGGTTAAATTACATACCAGTTGGTAATAAAGGCTATCTTTACAAGTGATTTGAGGATACACAGAGGAATGTGCTTCTCGGACGGAGTTGTCGTGGGTCTAATTTAGTGTCTTCTTCTTGATCCGTCACCTTGCTTGTCAACCATGCAAGCATTGTTTCTGAATAGGCAGTTTCCTTAGTTAAAGGACAAATCCGGCGCAAAATGCACCTAGGGGTACCGAGTCGACCGTTTTCTGGGATTTGTTTTCATGCTAATCGAATGTGACCAGTTTAAAAGATTATTTTTTGGGCTTTTCCGCCTTTATTTGATAGGACAGCTAGGTGAGAAAACATGCTGGAAATTGTCACCAGTTGGATTTGAACCCTAGACCTCTGTGTCGAGGCATAAACCTCTCAGTATATGTGCGCCTGCTCTACCCACAGAGCCAACCTGGACATGAATGTAATCAGTTTTACAACGAACGCCGTGCATATATTTTAATAAACAGATATAATATGCATTTTCAGGTAATTACATTTCACAAACGTAATTCCTATTTGGGAAAACCACGGACCATGGGAGATTTCAAGTGACAGTTCAGCTCACGTTGCACGGCATTCCCAAGAACATTTTCCCAAGATGGCGCCCGCCTGTATACGTGAACGGTACTGTCTTTCTAAACTATCTTTTTAATAAACTGTCTGTACACTTATAAAGTTCTCATTGCTTCGGTTTACATGTAGGGACCCTCATTATGCTACTGTGGAAGTGTGGTGCTATTTTGAGGCTTGTTAGTGGTGTAGAAATAGCCATTTCTTTTCACTTTACCCTTGCCCCGACTACTAGCGTTATAAGCTAATTAACGGTTTGGGCTAAAACTGGTCACATTTGATTAGTATGAAACATATCCCAGAGAACGGTCGACTCGGTACACGTGTTATTATCCCCTATGTTCATTTTGCGCCGGATTTGTCCTTTAAATAATAGAGCTGGCAATATTATATATACTTGTTATTAGGGATGTAACGATGCATCGTGACTCGGTTAAAAATCAAAATAGATGTGTAGATTAAAACCGGTTGAGATAACGGCCCATGGCGTGATCTACTTTAGATTTCACTTGTTTGACTTCAGGCGTCACCGCGTCCTCTTACTTTATTTATTTGAACGGATTTTTTCTATTGAGTTATTTTGACGTGGGGTTTGTTTTAAAAATCTAATCATTTTTTTATTTCATTCTTTTTCTTTAAGATAAAATACAATTTCATTTTGCTTTTGATAAGCGGACCCATCTGTTGTTTTGCACAGTTTATATACATAAAGTCATGTTTTTCAGTCATTTGTCCGCAGCTCATTCTGTTAAATAAATCGTGAGAAAATCGTAGTGTGAACTTAAATATTGTGAATTGTATCGAACCATAAGTTGAGTATATTATTTACATCCCTATGTTTTATAGTCAGCAAATCCCAGGAAAAGACCAAAACCAGTTATGCGTGAATCAATTTCGACTTCCCCAGCCTGTCTGTGGCTCTCAGCCTCAAACCCATTGGTTCCTACTGAAGATGTATAATCTTTAATAATCACGAATATATGATTTTATCATTTTTAAAAAAAAGGCTCAGCCATTTAAAAAAAACAAAACCGCTGGGCACTGTACTTTTTAGTAAACGTTAACAGGAAGTGAATACTCCATTTTTTGGGTACTATTTTCATCCGCGGATTAATACACATTTGTTACTCTTAGAGTATTTACACAAGCAGGAGGGTGTACTGTATGTGGGAGTGACTCAAAATAAACAACAGTGTTTTTAATTCATAGTACAGTAGGTACCAGATCTTTTTTGCTAAATAGTTTCCCACTTCTCCTAAAAATCTAATAACTGGTTCATTCTAAACTCCTCACCAAAGCTCCACTTGATCTTGAAGTAATGGGACTATATGCAATTAAATTTATTCTGCAATTTCTAGAAAATTCTTGTCGGGCTTCCCAACACAAGCTGAAAATGCCTGGGGAAATGATTTAGGTGATGATTTTTTGTAAATAAATCATAATAGATAATAGAAATAATAGAAAACCTGCTCCTGTTGTGTAAAACTTGATCTGCCCCCTAGAAGTGTGTGTGTGTGTGTGTGTGTGTGTGTGTGTGTGTGTGTATGTGTGCGTGCGCGCAGACATTAAATACTTGTGTGGTTGCAGGTGTGGGTACTGTGTGTATCAGTGTGATTGAATTTGAATGAATGTGTGCCTGCGTGTCGACATCAGTGTACACTCACGTTTGTGTTTAGGAGTGTGTTTGCGTGTGCTTTGTCCAGCACCTCACAGATCTGAGACAGAAATGTGTCGGTACATCGGGGAGCCAGTTTCACTTCATTTCTTTAATGGCTGTCAGGCCCAGCCAAACGCTACCAGGCGCAGAGGGAATGCTCTGCTACCTGGACAACCCCATACAGTACAGCACCTGCAAGATCAACAGAATGAGCAACATGGGGAAAGTGATATAACACAGAAGTGTAACCTTTCCCCAGTTGATAAATGCATAAATGCTTTAATGTTTTTATATCCTGTTCTAAACACAATGCCCTTAAACACTTAAAAGATAGCACTGAATAACCAGCCATATAAGCAGGTTATATGGCTGGTTATTCAGTCCTACCTTTTTAATAGTTTAATAACAGTTTAACATATTATTTACATTTCTGTTCTCCACAGCTGCTCTGGGTTGTTTGCATTTCTTTGAAACAATCACAGTCATCTTTTCTATTTTTTTTTAAGATTATTTTTTAATTCCACAGGACAGATGAAGATATGAAAAGGGAGAGAGAGGGGGAATGACATGCAGCAAAGGGCCTCAGGTCAGAGTCGAACCTGCAACCTCTGCGTTGAGGAGTAAACCTCTATATATGTGCATCTGCTCTACCAACTGAGCTAACCCAGCCACACCAATCACAGTCATCTTGTGCGGGGCTAAGATCTGGACGCAGAGACGGTTGATCTGTCAAATAGTCTCAGGAAGAAAGTTGTTTTGGTGGAACATTTGCACCCTGCAAAAGAAAACGCCACATACAATAATAAATCAAATTAACTGTTCACACAATACAGCCACGTGAGCTATTTAAATCAGCTGATACATGGTTAAACCTCATTTGCTCTTACCAGTGTATCGCCGTGTGTACTTCGTCCACAGCAATCCCATCAATCGGTTCCAAAACGTCCCAGTTAGAGAGGAAATGCCGTAAACATATTCTTTGTTAATCTTTACAATCATTCACAGAAAGAACCAAGCAGGCCTGCCTTGTTGCACGATTCAAAATTTTCCTCAAAACTTGCCATTTTCAGCGTGTAGCTGGCTTGTTTCCTGTAGCAAAGGCATTTTGAGAACGGCAACACACAGAGAGCGGAAGCGAAGGGGCAAAGCCTGACATCCGGCACGTGGCTCACGATGTCAGGCTTTATCCTGAGTATGTATTTCCGTTGATCCAGATCCTAGTCGCCAAGAAACATACATTTTTCAATCATAGTTTAGTCTAGACTGGGTAAACCCAGCGTGATCTGCCGGCGATTTGATTTCGCCCTGCAGCTCAGGCTGGAAACCTGTACATTATTCTATCCTGCTTCCGTTACAAATCTGCGGGGACCAATCACAAACTGGCTTATCCACCTGGCGCGCTATTGGTGGGTTTAACACGATGACGATAGAGAAGCAACGGCAAGCAGCTTTTTGTTTACATTCAACATGGCGGCCACCGAAGCGCAGCAACCTGTTGATGCCGCTGTTGCTGCTACGTCATCCGGATCGTTGGTCTGATTGGTTGAAGGACTGTCCAGTTGCGTACAGAGTCATTTCAACTATGCCCGTTGATCACGCCTCTTGTGCAGTAGAAAATACAGAGCAGACTCCCCAGACTAATGTTCAATCTTAAAAGATTGAGCTTGGTCTGGTGACAGCCAGACTACGTTTAGTCCAGTTTTATCTTAGATGTCTTCTTACCTGCAAATCATCAAATCAATTCTTACTTGACATTTGATGTTTGATATTCTTACATATCAAATGGTGAGACATAGTCATTTCAGTTGTGCCTAATGGAGCTCAGGGAACTTGGTCTTTGAATGCAGATCCTGTGGATAGACAGTGCTTTTGTGCATTGGGTCTTTAGAGAGGTAAATAACACAAATCTGCTCCTTTGAACATTAATTCAGCTTTTTCATTTTTCTGATTTGAGCTTATTCAGTTAAGCTGGTTTAAACCCCCAGCAGGTGTAGTGATTGTGTGTTTGCCAAAACTCTGCATTGCTGGCTTGGAAACCTGTCTCTTTCATCATTGTGGTCTTGACCTTATCCAATATACAACCCTTGCATGCATGCATGCATGTCCCAAGCTCTCAAATCTGATAATATGGAAAACTGAATCTCAGGTCAATCAGGAAATTACATCTGGCACCCTTCCAGGGATTACGATGGCAGGAGTGGACAAAGCAGTGTCGTGTTATTGTTGATCTTGGATTACAGAGCGAGGCAGCAGAGCGATGACCTATCATGCTGTTGTTGATACAGCTTTTTGGTAACGCCGGTCCTGCTCTGGCTCAGTCATTGTTCGAAGCCGGGGGTTTGATGTTCACTGCTGCAGCAGAGTGGAGGGAACGCGCCAGTTAGCGGGCATCATGGTGGGACTGCTCTGCTGCTCCATGCTGATGTTTGGTCACAGACGGCTGCACATGGGGTTGTGTTTGTTTATATGCACAGGAGATAGAAACATTATGCATGCGAGTTGAGTTTGTATTGTGAAAAGGCTATGTGAAATGCATGAATGTGTATGTTTACGTGTGTGTGTGTGTGTGTGTGTGTGTGTGTGTGCGTGTGTGCAGGTGTTGTGCAGCTCAGCCTTGTCTTTTTTGGGAAAGTGACAGGCAGCCATAGTGAGGGTTTTCCAGTGGCTGTAGTTTTCAGCCTGACATCTCAGTGACACATCATTACATTTTGCTCAAGGCAGTGCAAGCAACAGTGACCTTTTATGCTGCTGCTGAGTTCCCTGCACATGTGTTCATGTGTTTGTGTGTGTGTGTGTGTGTGTGTGTGTGTGTGTGTGTGTCTGTGAATACTGATGTATGTGTTTGCATCATGCCTTTGTACTATCTACTCTTTAATTAACTTTCTCGGTTCATTCCTCCTCTGACATTCGCCACTGTTTTGGTTGTGTGTATTATAAATGGTTTTCCACACACACACACACACACACACACACACACACACACACACACACACACACACACACTGTATATCCCCAGAGCCTTTTTCCCATTTTTACATTTTAGTTTCTCTTCGTACTGCGATACAAAGACAACAAAATGCGCACATATAATGAGGAGACACACTGTAAGACACATGTTTTGAAATATAACTGCAGAATGATGTTAATAATTGTGATTCTTACCACAGTAGGCTGTCTTTTATCTCACACAAGTTTTGGGCTACCACGTACCTCAAGAACAGCTTCAGGGCTCTTTGTCACAGTCTCTTGACATCTACTGGAGGGATGAACCATGGGCGGAGCCGAATGTTTTCTCAAAAGCAAAAGTTCTATTACTGGGAAAATATCTCCAATCATTCTGGGAAATCTACTAAAAATAGGTTCCAAGATTAGTAATGCTGTTCACGACCAAATTCCTACCCTACCTATGTTATGTAACTTAGAAAAAATTGTAACATCAGACAATTTCTTAGGAGGCAGGAGTGAAAATGAGTCATCCTTAACATTTGTTCTGGTTTCAGAATGATGAAGACAGTTGGAGACAGGATGTATTATCTACAGATTATTTTACTTGGCAACTATCATGTTTTTCCCAAATGAGATTTTCAGATTTCTAGGCATTCTATTATCAAATAGCTTGAAAATAGTGCATATAGCTGCCGTAAATAAAGCATGCCCCCAGACCCCCCTAGGTTTGGGCTGAGCCCTGAATGTTTGCAACATCTAGTTCCGCCCCCGGGATGAACACTATTTTTCCAAAAGATATTCCCTCATATGGTGTTTGGTGATGGTGGAGAGTGCTGTCTTACATATCAGTACAACATCTCTTATAGGTAACCCAATAATAAACCCTTTTTCAAAGTAATTTACAGTACATCCTTTCCTCTTGCCATCCAGAATCCAGGTCAGTTAAGCCTGCCCTGCATTTGTATACATGTCACGGAGCATTACAGGATGTCAACTGCCTAATTGTATTATGTACTACATCTGTACTGAGGCATCTGTGTTTCTTATGTTTGTCCACTCATTTATTCAAGTGAATTGGACGTCAGTGTACGGGCTTATCTGCTAATGTTAGCTGCCGACCGTTACCTTGAAACCATCCAGCAAATAGACGGTACCGTAAGGTGATTTAACGTCACCGCTCATTTTACACACAGTTTAACAACAAAACTAAACGCTGAGTGAACATTACTAGCTAGGTTTTTCATGTTGGTTTTGAGCGGTATGCACCCCCACTAACCTGGAAAACGGTTTTAAAACAGTAACGTTAATACAGCGTGTCGGAGGAATATAGCGTTCTCCTGCAGCGGGAGTCAGAGGCACCGTCACAGCAGCGTTACCTAACATTAGCTTCTTGTCTGATAAACAGTAAATTCATCGAAGTCAGTGTGCCCAACACTATTTTCCAATAAACTGTAGCTGTCAAATTTCACGGGACCCGTGTTTATCACTTATTGAGTGAAGTAGTACTCGCCCTGTTAATTTGGTTGCCATGACTTCGCGAGTGATGACGTCCTGTCACTGTTCCAGTTGCTCTGCTCACCCTAGGGGGGGAGAGAGCTCACCTTAGGGGGGAGAGAGCTCACCCTAGGGGGAGAGAGAGCGAATGACAGTTCGCTTGAGTTCAGTAGAGCAGACGGCGCTACGACTTTATCACTTTTCATAAACAGCCGAAGGAACGGTGGTGCGTGGTGTACATAGCGGAAACCCTGTTGTGCGTCTGCCCTATTTCTGATACCGTGGCGCTGGAAATTTTACCGTGACGCACAGCCACTATGCTATCAACATAGAGGAAACACTGCTCTGCTTGCTGTAGCTTCATATTTAATCAACAGATATGAGAATAGTATCAATCTTCTCATCTAACTCAAGCCAGCGATTAAGCATATTTCCCAAATTGTCAAACTATAACTTTAAAATCCCTTTAAAATACCAGAGAATTGATGCTCATGACGGACATGGGAGAGACAGCCAACATTCTCCCTACAGGTCTCTCTTTGCTCTCACAGGTTGTCGCACAGGGACATTTTTGTCTTTCTTTTTTCTTTCCATTCTTTCGTTCAAACAGCACTGACCTAATATTTTGGACTTGAGTGGTTTGGGATGGCATCCTTTGTCAAAATTCAAAGCGCATATGTGTGTTTTTCCCTCCTCCCGTCTGGCTGCGAGGTGAGGCAATATCGAGCGAAGAAAATGTTGACTCAGGGGGAAGAAAAGTGTCAGATTAATAACGAAGACAGGCCATGAGAGACAGTGGAGGAAGCAATAGAAATTAGACAGGGTGTCCACTGGCGACTGAGGCTTGTGCCATGCATTTGCAGTGTTGCAGGTTTAAATCAGGCTCATAGAGCTGTTTGTCATCCGGTGTCCCCTCCCTTCGCCCTTGTCTCTTTTTTTTTCCACTGCATGCTCTCTAATGAGAGCAAAAAGGCAGACAACATTAAAAAACGTAATAACAAAGATGGGTCATGACAGACGGTGGAGGAAGCGGGGAAATTAGATTGGGAAGGAGTCCCTGGATGAGGTGAGAGGGAAGGAAGGAAGAGTGACAGGGAAGAATAAAGGGAGAGAGGCAGCCAATGATCATTTTCATTATTGATTCATCTGTCACCCGTGGTGTGAAGGAACTAAGGACATTTACTTAAAAACTGCACATGCACAATTTTGATGCACTTGTCTAAGTACTTTAACAGTACTTGAATGTGTACTCCACCACATTTATCTGGGTTAGAATTAGGTTATGGTTAGGTAAGGGTAAGGGTTAAGGTTAGGCATTTAGTTGTGATGGTTAAGGTTAGGGTAAGGGGCTAGGGAATGCATTTTGTCAATGACGGGTCCCCACAAAGATAGTGAGACGCACTATATGTGTGTGTGTGTGTGTGTGTGTGTGTGTGTGTGGGGGGGGGGGTGTATGTGATGCATACCATCAGACAGGATCAGGCAAAAGCAAATGAAGTACATGGCATCTCTCCCTGCATCCTGCATTATGCTAATGAGGCTTCTAATGCTGCTGCTGCTGCTCCTCCTCACTGAGTTCATGTAGTGAATATAGCATGAGCACACACACACACACACACACACACACACACACACACACACACAAGAGCAAGCAGGTGTGTGAGTAGATGCACGAGTAGACTGGCAAAGATATGTGCAAGCACATGTAAGCCTAAGCACACAGTCTTATATAATCCCCCCTCCCAAACCCCCCTTCTCCATGCTTACTGCTTCCTTCTAAGTCCATTTTTTTATTTTAAATGTCTCCACTTGTGATGATCAGATACATAGTTCATTACTCATGTTTGTTAACAGAGAAGTCACTGGCGGTGACGTCATCCACCTCCTCCTCCTCTCTTCCGTTTTGCTGTTGGTCAAATGACATTGTGTCACTCTCTGAGTCAGGGTGTGCAGTCCCAAGCCAGATTTGTTGCTGGTCAGTAGCAAAAGAAAAAGAGAATTTAGTTTAGTTTATAAGGTTTGTTTTTGTGAGTGGTCCACATACTGCAATGCCTGACCTAAGCAGCTGGGAATAGTGCAGCTTTAAAGTAAAAAAAAAAAAGATTGATTAATCTATGATTTGTACATGCTTACCCTCAATTCACCTTGTCTACTGTATTTCAATATGCTTCCAATGATTGAGAGTGATCTTCCAACAGCTTATGTATTGTCATGTGCACAACAATTACGAGAAGCGGTCGTAGGCAATGAAAATCTTGGATCTCGGGCTCCCTCCACTCCAGTAATGCTCATTAAATATGTAAAAGCTTAATGCGAATCTAAGACATAATAGTAAAGTTTAATTACAGGGCTAAAATATGAACATAATAAAATATAAATAAACATTAATAAAGTACAGACAGCCACAGGGAATTTTCTTTACTGTGACTGACAATGTATCATGTGCGCACACCCAGAATGACTTATTTACAAAGATTTACACCCTACATTTCATCTGGTTTTTATGAAGGTGAAACTGAGTGTTAAAGTATTCACCAGGTGCCGTTGTGTTGATGGTTTCATCGAGGCGAGAGATTAGAGGACTGGTGTCCATGTCGTCATGGTGGTTTGCTCAGATGTTGGTCGTGTGGGCAGCAGCGTTTGTTCAGCTGTCCGAGGAAAGCTCCCAGTCAATGCTCATTCATATTTCGTTGGTCGTATTAACAATTTATGCCATTTTTTCCTTTTGCTTTCTCAGGCTGACGATTGTGCGTGTGTGTGTGTGTGTGTGTGTGTGTGTGTGTGTGTGTGTGTGTGTGTCAAGGCCAGGCCCGGTCAATCACTGTGTTACACACTGTGTGTTACACACTAACCAACGATATGCTTTAAAGTTTCCTTGAATATCTAAAATACCTCAAATATTAACAAGTAACTCACATAAATACTGTAGTGATGCAAAGGATAAATTAGGCTTCACAACTGGTGATGTCACTGTTCGTCTATCTTATAATGAAAAGGTGGCCTGTTGGTTCGTGTAAAAAAAACAAAAATAAAACAAAAAATATTTATATAAATTTAGTTTTGAGCCCTTAGATAAAGATATATGTGTATAAATAATAATTACGTAATGTAAAATTACTTATACAGCAACGGTAATTCCACCAATATGACATTTATATTTTCTATTGTTAGATGATAAATACCTATTTAGTTAATCATTTGACACTGTATTTTCCTTTGGTGTGTGTATATCTATTGAATTCAGCCTTGAATATG
The DNA here is from genome assembly GCF_031162955.1 of Sander vitreus. Taxonomy (NCBI): domain Eukaryota; kingdom Metazoa; phylum Chordata; class Actinopteri; order Perciformes; family Percidae; genus Sander; species Sander vitreus. The sequence goes on along the minus strand of NC_135874.1, from coordinate 6,496,288 downwards.
GAAGTTTTCTACTGAATGTTGAAAACCTACTGCGGGGAACTCTGTTGCAGTGCTCTTGAGCAAGGCAGAGAGCATGTATCTCCTTCAGGCTGGCCTGCAACTGCCACATTAGTGTCAGCAGTCCATAGGGAAAACAATACATGCACACATTTGTGATATAAAGAAGCAATGAAACTTCTCTCCATCTGAGAGTGCTTTTATACAAATGTGATGTGTATCTCAGTACTGTAGCGTTTACCACACACTACGATATACTGCTGGCATTGTCTGGGTTTGATTCCCTGCAGAGCCACAGTCATCACCATCAGCTTGCTTGTTAAGTACAATTTCTTTTTGGAAGAATTGTTCACCGAATAGACTAAACATGTTTGTTCGCAATACATAGTGCTATTGTGTCCAAGAGGGAAACAATATTGAAGGACAAAAACTCTCCGCCCTGATCAGATGACACTCATTTAAAACATGGCAGCCAGCTCTTCCCTGCAGGCCACGTTTTTGTCTGCCATGTTCCCATGTAATTTCTTTCCCTCCTTGTCATCTCTGTTTGTGTTGATTTACATCAGTCTATGTCTGGCGGCTTTCCTGCGCAGAGACAGACAGATAACTCTAATGGTAACTAACTAATGATGACTGGCTGTGGATTTGGCTCAAATTGAATGAATGAGGGTCTGTGTGCGAGGAGTTGAAAATCCAAGCGGCCGTTGCATGCCAGACGGATCTAGCAGGCAGGCAGTCTGTGTACCTCCCCGGCAGATTGGAAGAGGTTTGGATGTGGGAACAGCTGGTGACTGAATAAAGAGGGGTTTGGGATGATGGGAAGGAAACAGTGCAGAGAGGAAGAGATGAGCGTTGAGAAGCACCAGGCACTAGCCCCGTGATCGGTCCTCATGTTAGACCCAAATTATACTGGCCTGCTCTGTCTTGGACCGGAGTCTAACATTCTTACATCTTTTCTTTTAAAAGATGTCTTCCATTAAGCTAGTGATAAGCACCGTTACCACACTGCAAAAAGCACCCCCGGTACAGAAGAAAAGACCTTTCTGATTAGGTTCCTAACTGAGATAATAGACCTGGAAACATCCGAGGGGTAGTCATGAGAACAGCTGGTCGTATTCTTAACATGCATAGAAAAAGTGCATGTGTGCTTCCTTTAAGGGCTGGGTATCGCCACTGATTCCCTGAATCGATTCCGATTCACAAGGTCCCTATTTGATCTGCTTTCCGATTTGATTCAATATCAATTCGATCAGGAATATTTCAGTTAGCATACCACTTTTGCTTGGATACGAAAGAGATTCTCGGAGAACTAAGAGAAGAGAACTAATTGTACAAGGAACCCCCCTCTAACCTGGTGCAATGATAAACTAACTTTGGAGCGGTGTTTAGCATGACATGGATTCCTTACTGTAGATCGTCTGGTTTCATATGATACCAATATCTTCCCTTTAGCTTTAAAACGGAGCCTCTTAAAAGATCGATCTCATGATTTTATGTTTCAATATTGGATCACTCAAATGAAGATATATTTGAATCGCAAAATCCAGCCCTTCTTCTTTCCCCCAAAAACCTTTTTCGCTAGGATCTTTCCTGGCAATATTTTAAAGTTGATACTGGTTACTAGTAAAGGAATGAATACAAAAGCCACTCCAAGCCTAGTTTTATTCCCAGGCCCATCTTCTTTCTGTGCAGTTTTGGCTTCTTTAGGGCCAACAGATTTCATCACAGATTCTGCAGAAAGACATGCAGGTCCGGAGGGTTTAGGACTCTAAATTGCAAATGCCTGTCCGTGTTAGTCCTATGGTGGACTGGCAATCTGTCCAAGATTCCCATATGCTTCTTAGACTAAGAAAGGATCGAGAAGGCATAGAATTGCATTTGTTACTTTATTTATTCATTGATTTATTTAAAGATTATTTGTTGGGCCTTTATTTGGATAGGACAGCTTAGACTTGAAAGGTGAGAGAGAAGGGGAATGACCTGCAGAAAAGGGCCACAGGTCAGAGTCAAACCCGTGGCCGCTGTGTCGAGGAGTAAACCTCTAAATATGGGTGCCCGCTCTACCAGTGAGCTAATCAGGCACCCTGCATTTGTTACTTCTAACATGAATTTGGGCTTTTTCATATTTAACATGAAAACCGCAGACGGCGACTATATCCTATCCATTTCCAGAAAGACAGATCAGAAGCAGAAAATGCAGAAAATCCATGATATGTTATTTTTTTTTTTTCATTCACATTTTTTATTGTTTTTTTATAGAAACAGAGACAAGAACAATAGTGAGCTCTCTCTAAGCAAAAACGAGAGAGATGACAACAAATGAGCGAAAAAAATAAATAAAAAAATAACAGAAATATAAATATACATACACAGGGTAAACATTGGTCTAACTCGTCTCCATACCTTACACATATCATCACACCAGTAGCACAAATGATGAGTATTCTACCAATATCATGCAATACCAGTCATCTCTCAAACATCTTAGCAGTGACTTATACAGACATTAAAATCATTTAGTCAAATTCTGCACCATTAAGTATGCATTATTGCATTCCTGTAGGGGCCCCATATTTTCCAAAATACCTCCTGTCTGTTGTTCAAGTAAAAAATGAATTGTTCGTAGCTGGCCATTTTGGTCATTTCTCCACACCATTCATTGAAAGGGATTATGTGTTTTGTTTTCCAATGTCTTAGCACAATCCTACAACCTGTGGTGAAGGCCAGTCTGCACCACAGAGTCTGTTGAACTGACAGGCCCACCCCTGCTGGTATTATGCCTAATATACAAAGTGCCGGGTTCTGTATCAGAATCAGAAAGGGTTTTATTGCCAAGTACATTTTTTAACACATACAAGGAATTTGTTTTGGTGTTGTTGGTGCACGTCACACATTCTTTAGATTGAATATTAAACAATATAAGTATAGGTACAAACAATATAAGTATAAGTATATTTGCACAGTATGTATTAAGTTAAAAATAAAGAATAAATAAAGATATAAATAAAAAATAAAGAGCAAAGAGCATTACAGCAGAGAGAGAACAGTGGCATGAAGGTGGAGTGTCAGGGTGGTTTCCGGGCCTTGTTGATAAGGCTAGTGGTGGAGGGGAAAAAGCTGTTCATGTGACGTGAGGTTTTGGTCCTGATGGACCTCAGCCTCCTGCCAGAGGGGAGTGTCTCAAAGAGTTTGTGTCCGGGGTGGGAGGGGTCGGCCACAATCTTTCCAGCACGCTTCAGAGTCCTGGTGGCGTAAAGGTCCTGGAGCGGCGGCAGATTGCAGCCGATCACCTTCTCTGCTGACCGAATGACACGCTGCAGTCTGCCCTTGTCCTTGGCAGTGGCAGCAGCGTACCAGATGGTGATGGAGGATGTGAGGATGGACTCAATGATAGCTGTGTAGAAGTGCACCATCATTGTCTTTGGCAGGTTGAATTTCTTCAGCTGCCGCAACCTCTGTTGTGCTTTCTTCACGAGGGAGCTGATGTTCACCTCCCACTTGAGGTCTTGGGAGATGATAGTTCCCAGGAAGCGGAAAGACTCCACAGAAGCACAAAGACTCCTCTGTGACTCCACAATTGTGGAGTCACAGAGGGTGATGGGGGAAGGTGGGGCTGGGTTCTTCCTGAAGTCCACAACCATCTCCACTGTCTTTAGAGCATTGAGCTCTAGATTGTTTTGATTGCACCAGGTCACCAGGTGGTCAGCCTCCCACCTGTAGGCGGACTCATCTCCATCAGAGATGAGTCCCATGAGGGAGGTGTCGTCCGCAAACTTCAGAAGCTTGACAGACTGGTGACTGGAGGTGCAGCTGTTGGTGTACAGGGAGAAGAGCAGGGGGGAAAGAACACAGCCCTGAGGGGATCCGGTGCTGATGGTCTGTGAGTCGGAGACGTGATTCCCCATGCTGCTTCCTGTCAGACAGGAAGTCAGTGATCCACCTGCAGGTGGAGTCAGGCACGCCTAGCTGGGAGAGTTTCTCCTGGAGCAGAGCCGGGATGATGGTGTTAAAGGCAGAGCTGAAGTCCACAAACAGGATCCTGGCGTAGGTTCCTGCGGAGTCCAGGTGCCGGAGGATGTAGTGGAGGGCCAGGTTGACTGCATCGTCTACAGACCTATTGGCTCTGTAGGCAAACTGCAGGGGGTCCAGGAGGGGGTTGGTGATGTCTCTGAGGTGTGAAAGTTATTACAAATGAAATAAATGACATGTGATGCGCATTCTTCTTAGAAAACAATTAGTTTTTAGAAATTTCTCATGATATATTGTCTCTATAAGTCTTTTATTCAACGTTTTGTTTTTGTCAAAGAAGGGGAAAAAAATCACAATACTCAATGCTATCAAATTGCAATACTTGTAGAATCACAATAAATGAAAATCGTATATATCGTGAAAGAATCAAATCGAAACAATCCTGGCCCTAATGTTAAGAAGAGTTGCCTTTTAAATAATTCTAGTCAAGTTTATTTGTGTGTTGTGACTTTGACCACAGCAGTGAACAAACCCAAATCCACACCTTTGTTTCTGACTCTTGTTGTTGTTCCAGTGGCTCTGACATTGATCCCCTTTTGATAGAAGTTAATCCCTCAAGCATGCATTATGAATGAACCTTCTCCAGCTGAGTGGCAGGTTTCACTGTAGCAGACTTTTATCTCCCCTTCTCCTCCCATCTACTTCCTTCATTCCCTCCTTCCTTGCAATCCCACCCCTTCTCCACATCTGTATTCAGCTAAGCCGGCATACCTAAGGGGGCTGTGAACAGGTGTTATTCCCGTCAGGGGCCGCACTTGAAGGAAATAGCAGGAATGAAGTTGGCATGCCGATGACTGGGAACTCAGGTCAGCATCCTCAACTCATACACGCAAACATATGGAGGCACACCGCCAAGAGTGTCTAAAAATAACGATGTCACCGACGGGGGGTGGACAGGGAAATAAAGTAAATGAAAGTAGAAGCATTTGCTGAAATAGAGGATGTAATAAGCGCAAAGGGTGGCCTGGAGAGAAACAGATTTGGAGGTAGAAGATAAACATAGAATGAGAGAGTGGAGGAGGAGGAGGAGGAGGAGGTAGTGGGAAAAATGAGGCAGGGGATGAGGATGGAAAAGCAGTAGCTAGCTAGACGGAGCAAACCATATCCCCCATGATTGTCCCTGCCACACCTTGTTAAGGGGTCCTGCTGTGCCCCCCCCCATCCCTTCCCTTTCTGCGGGTGCTGACACACTGTGTTCCTGACGAACACAGTAGGGGGGGACATAGGGAAAGGAGCAGAGGAACAATGGCTGCAAGAGGCTGCGCCGCATTGTTCAGGCTGAATTACACGGTCACGCAGGGTGGGCAAAGAAGGAAGTCTGCGAACGAGTGGAAGGAAGAACACACATACTGTAAAGAGGGATTAGCTCAAACAGTAGGGGAGGGGGAGGAATATGAAACGGAGTCAGACCTGGGTCAGATAGTATTTGCAAAAACTTCTTAGTGTTTGCTTTAACGTGCCCAGTGGGTGAGAGGCTGCTGGAGTACCATGAAAATACATTCATGCAGAAAACATCAACACAATGCTGTAACTGAAACAATAACAGGCATATTTCACTTTTCAACCTCAGCAGTTTTTCCAGGAACACAGAAGCCCTTTCAGGAACTCAGGAATCTGCATTTTGCTGCAAAAAAAACCAGGGGCCTACATTTTGTTGTTGCCCCACAGAAAATTTTACTTCAGCACAACAGTGAATTACAGAAAACAACATAATGGTATGGTATGGTATGGTACATCAGAATTTTACCAAATCATCACAGTTTCTTTAGATGTAGGGACTTTTTACCATATGGGACTATTTGATAAAAAAAAAAGGGCCAAGGGAGACAATCAGTGAAGATGCAGAGATAGAGAGATGGAGATGGAATATGTTAAAGGAACAACGGAGCTGAATGAAAGCAAAACAATCCCGGCAGGCATCTTAATCGAATAGGCATGTACAGCTGTAGAAGCCGCCCTCGAGAGGTTTTCAACAAATGTCATGGTGAATGAGGAGAGTGATGGTGGCCAGGATCGATCGATCCTTTTACTTCCACCTCTCCTACCATTCCTGCCTTCCACCTCTCAGTACCAGAGGACTTAAATGTTCCTCGACTGTGAGACCAGAGCCCCCACTCACTCACTCACTCACTCACTCACTCAATGACTGACTGACTGACTGGCCGGATGAGCTTGGCCTCCCCTCTTCCCTCAGGCAGGGAGAGCAGCATCCGACATCTTCGCCACCCCTCACTTCCTCCGCTGTGAGTCCCTGCCCTTTGCATGTTCCTTCTACATGGCTGACTGTTTAAGATATTCCGCTGCGCACCAGCTAGCCTTTTAGCAGGAGCAAAGGGGAGATTGACGACAAGGCTTCAATGCTCAGGAATTAGCAGTGGATCTACAATGAGGAGTGGTAGAGCAACTGGACAAATGGACTTTTTACTAGATATCTGGGAGTCCTGAGGAACCTTAGGTCAATGTACATTTTACATATTCTTTATTTATCAGGTGCTCTTAAAGGAACATTACTGTAGTAGTTTAGTACAACTTGAGTCTAATTTTCGGTTTATGTTCTGTCACTGGTTTTCTTTCCAATAGGGGTGGGGAAAAGATTGTGGTATCTTGCTCGTGTCACATCGAATCTTACTACAATGTTATCAGTGCTACATGTAATAGAAATAATGGTTAAAACCACAACAATTAGACCCACGTTTAAAAACCCGGAGTTATCCCAGGTTGTGTTGCAGGTATTAACTACATTTACTGCGAATTTCATAGCAACTGACTTTAGTTATTGCCAGTATGAAAATAAATAACACCGATTGTAATCAACCTGTAAAACATTTTCATATAATCCTGCTTTGTTAAACACATCTCCTTTCACCTTTTATGACAGAAATGTAGTAATTATCTATCTCTTATCTATAACTTATAATTTCATGAATAACTTTGACTTTGTACCCAGGGGGGAATGTTTGAATAAACCACTTAAGAATTAAACAAAATAGTGAATATGCCTACTTGAATGAATAGGAGACAGGTTTTATTATTTTTAAGATGATAGAGATGACCCGGTGTTTCTGCTCAGATGAGACTATGCCAATGTCATTTATTTTGTCCAGAGGCGGATGGATCTCAACGGTGAACTAAAATGTTACTGATTTGATATGGCATTCTGATAAGCTGTGATGAAGGTTCATGATATCAATAGCTTATCAGCCCACGCAGGGTTTACAAAAAAAAAATCAACTACAGTTTCCGTTAACACTGATGTCTGTCGACTGCTCGCACCAGCTGATACTGTTAAGCTACGAGGCCCCAGCCTTCCCTAAAGAGGTAAAATGAGTAGAAAACCTCCCCCTCAGCGCTCTGTGCTTAGTGGACAGATTGCATGACTCCAGCGTCCAATCCGATCTCCTGCACTGTTAGCTAATGGTAATGAGGATTCGGGAGGACAGATCATGGCAACACGCTCCATGGGAAGAAATTAGCGCTGAGCATTTCAACTCTCCCTGTGAGGCAGTGGCACTTTCATCCCGTCATTATTGGCAGAGACAATGGTGTGGTTAATCTTTTTAAGACAACACAGCAGAGGGCCAGGAGGGAGGGAGGAGCCGTCCAATAATCTCATCAGAGACCAGAGGACATTCACTGTGATGGAGGAGAGTTCCTCCCTTACATGTCCAATCATCCTGTGTGTGTGTGTGTGTGTGTGTGTGTGTGTGTGTGTGTGTGTGTGTGTGTGTGTGTGTGTGTGTGTGTGTGTGTCTGTGTGTGTGAGCAACCTGGGAATACACAATGCAGCCCTGTTACCTGTGTGTCTGTGTGTGTGTGTGTGTGTGTGTGTGTGTGTGTGTGTGTGTGTGTGTGTGTGTGTGTGTGTGTGTGTGTGTGTCTGTGTGTGTGAGCAACCTGGGAATACACCATGCAGCCCTGTAACGTGTGTGTGTGTGTGTGTGTGTGTGTGTGTGTGTGTGTGTGTGTGTGTGTGTGTCCTTCACTGCATTAAAGGAAGGTGTAATGTGTCTGGGGGAGCTGCCAGATGTACAGTGTACATGTAGAGTGAATGTGTGAAGGGAATTGAAGATGTCTTGGTGTACAAACTGGGATGCTATGAAGGGAAACCAGTGATCAGAATAGGGCATGTTTACAGAAGAAAATAACATATCATAATAATAACATAATCGTGATTCCAGAAACAGTGTTTTATTGATGTACAGATTTCCACATTTCTTATCTTCATCTTTATCATATTTGTATATACTGTGAATATGAAGTGTGTGCTGACAATTTGTAGAAAGTATCGTACGTTGGTTAGTTTTTTGTTAATGTTTTGCCTGAAATATTGTATTCTGACTACACATACCTGTTGATTTATGGAAACGTTCCACTTCTTTATAAAAATGTGGCAAGAATGAGAAATGTGTCCCTGATGTCCAAAATTCCTTAGCTTTGCACTTTGACTTTTCAATGTCAAAAATCACCCAGAAATTACAGATACAGTTTTATACCCTTTAAAATGTGATCTTTCTAAACAGGAGACACAAGAGACCTGCAAAACAAAGCTGTAGTCAATTGATTTGAAAACAGCAGTTAGACATCCCCTCAATAGCCCACACAAGTTAATAATATGCATAATAATATGATAATGTTTTATTGTTTTACTGTCACATAATTCTCCCTGAAATTATTTAATGTTGGGTGCAAAAGCAAAATATTGGCTGGAGAAATATGTGATGAAAAACAAAAAGTACAGCTCCAATACATGTTATTTTGGTAAAAAGAAAAAAAAAACATCATTATTAATCATTATTTATTTGTTAAGTGTAACTATTTAAATGTTTTATAAAAACCCATGACGTTTAATCTTCAAAGTCACAGCCAATGGTGGTTGACTGACAGTAAACCTGCTAGCATATTAGCTCTTAGCGCCATTGAGCATAACTGGCTACATCGGCCATGACCCTCGTCTTGCAGGTTAGAGGGGTTCTTCTTAAGTCTCCCCTTTTCTTTTAAAACTTTAAAATGGTACTGGATATCCCAACGTTTCTAAAGATATCATATATGATACCTTTTATCAAATGGTAAATTGGGGAAATGTGTCTAAAATGATGCTCAAGAAATTGCTTTCTGTTGGATGGAATGGTTACCCATATAATAAAGTCACAAAGTTAAGAATAATGTTAAGAGTGAGAGCAAACTCATACATTACATATTATCTATGTGACACTATCACACTGTGTTTAAGATAGTGAGTAGATTTATGGGAAAAGTTTAAGAGGTTAATCTGCACTACCTCCAGTGCACCTGCTCTCTGGGACTTTGCTTTTCTCGCTCAGCTTCCAACATGATTTCTTTTCTTCCTGCGGGCTCATCTCTCAGCACCAACTGGGACAAAAATATATATAATCTAGAGGAAGTTTGATTCAGAGAAGGTTAACCTTGTTGTTAACACTGCATTCCTCAACCCAACCTTCCGGCCTGCTGTTGAAACAGTCAATCTTGCACCTGCTTGCCACACCGGACTACAGTTTAAAGAGTGGACAGCAGGCGCGTAAATTAATGTAAAGCAGGAGTTCACAACCTTTTTCTTTGGCAAGCAGCCCTGTGTTGAGGCCAGAAAGTTTCTTTTGACCCCAATAAGTATAGAGGAAAATGTTTAGGTTGAGCCTTTAGACTACATGCAGTGTTTTAATCCTTCACAGGGCAGAAATGAAGCTACTCTCATATGCCGGTCAATGGAAATTCATTGGCAAGCCGTGAGACGTTTATAGCGCTTCTATGCAGCCCAAAGGCCATTGGAAGACGTTCCACAGTCATTTCTGTATTATTAGGAATTTATCAAGGGACCCATTTTAACATCAGAAGACACTTCATTGGTTGCCAGCCCGAAGGTTGGGAAACTGTTATGTACTGTAAAAAATTGCAGTGTAAAACTCAGCCGTAGGCGTGATATGTATGTGTATCGGGAGCATTGTGTGTACTGGACCCCAGGCTGTGAATAGTGATCATAATTTCATGGTGTGTTTTCAAGTGTTTGTGTCAGTGTGTGGCTGTGTTTCTGTATGTGTGTATATGTGTAGCCATTAAATGTCAGAGAAGTCGAGGTTGACACACACACAAACACAAACACACACACACACACACACACACACACACACACACACACACACACACACACACACACACGCACAGCCCCCTCCAGAGAAAATCCATGTCCCTAACTATTTTTAGAACTGTATGCTCTTCCTTATGCCATCCACTTCTCGATCAGTGATGTCTTTATGGCTCTGCAGCAAATCAAATGCATACCCTAATTTCTTATTATTTCGGAACACTATAATCACATTGTGACCATTCATTCACATTAATATTCATATCACTAACCCTTGTGATGGTCCTAAACCCTAAGAGGGAAACCATTGTCCTAGTCATGTGTATTTGGAGGCAACGCTGAAAGTGAGCGCACCAAAAGGCTTTTTACCCACCCAGTGTGTGTGCATACAGTGAGTGGGTCAAAATATAACCAGCGGGCTGTTTTCAACGGACAGCTGGGGTAAAACGTATACTATTCACCCTTGTCTTCACTGCACACCTACTGCGAGGTAAACAGCAGAAATATGCCGTCCATGTTTCTAAGCGAATGGTGCTGGGCTAGCATCGAGCCAAATTATTGTTGGACAAGCTTCTATATCAAGACCCTTGCTGCTATTTTAAGGGCCTTAATGAAATAAATGACGAGGTTTGGGCGGAAGAGCATCTATTTTTTGTTTGGTTTTCAGGCACTTCTGTTTTATTAGGAGAGTCAGATATTATGATTTGGCTGGTAAATAATGAGAATGTGCCACAGGCCTTTCAACAAGTAAATACCAGCCCAAAATATTCTCACTCTAAAAAAAAAAAAAAAAGTCCTTACTCTCAAGGTCTAAAAACCCAAATGGTCCCCACAAAGATAGAAGTATAATTGCACATGTGCAAACACATTCCACAGTGACACACTCCGACCGCTCCCCCACACCTGCTCCTTCCACTGTCACTGCAAAAGGTAGTGACATCAACAGAATGCACAGCAAGACATAATGCACAAGAACGTTTGCACCAACTCACACATACTCACGCTCATGAATGTGCTTTCTGTCGCTTGATTAGAGATTCACTGAGTCGTGACACAGGGTTTTTTTACCCCCTTATTTGTTTCCCTCCTCCATTCCTGTCTGCAAATGCAGAAATAATAGAAGCATGTGTAGTAACACTGACGTGCGGAGCAGAAGAAAGGCTGCCTAATGCGTGAAACATGTGCTGTGGGTTGGTCAGCTGCCCGGATCTCATGGAGAGCAAAATAGCCACAGAGAGGTCAAACGTTACAGACATAGTGATTGTAGTAAGTTCTTATTACAGAAAAGGTACTGATTTTTATAATTACAGGGTGGCCTAGTAATTACAGAGAAGTATTTTTAATTTAATGATCCAGGTTTATGGCCCGTTGTTTTTAGTTTTATTTTAAAACGTCCATGGAAAAAAGGAAAATCCTGCACTCTGCTTTTGCTATAGCATCACCATTTATTAAAGAAAACTAACGTTTCAGTCCCTCTGGACCTTGGTCAAGAGTATTTCCAACGATGAATGGATATGGATATGAATTTGAGTACTTATTATTGAAATTGATAAGAATTTGAGTATGTAGAATTGAAATGGATATATGTATTACTTCAATAGATATGAAATGGATACATGTATTTTCACTCATTTCATTTGTAAACGTGAATATAAAGAAGTAGCAATAAGTTAAAGTCGTGGAGTTACTATGTATTCCTAAAAAGGATATGAAATTGATATATGCATTATTTCAATTGAATTAAGATGTATTACTGGAATGGATATAAAATTTTGCACAAGTGATGTGTGTTTATTGACACATTGTAGAGCCAATTGTCCCACACCTGTCCTGGGGACAGAATGGGAGGACCATTGTTGTATTCATGGTTGGAAAAACTCTTGACGAAGGTCCACAGGGACCACATCAGTAAAGGAAATTAGTTCTTTTTTTTTAAATAAATGGTGATGTTATAGCAAGAGCAGAGTGCAGGAGTCTGTGATATTTCCCAACGTACCTGCACAGAAGAATTGTTGGATGTGCGATAGAGGATGGATACCCAAACGCAGCCCATCGGGCCGGGTTCGGACAGATATTTAGAAATGATGTTCGGGTTCGGGTCGGGCTCGGTCACATCAGCGCGATAAGGAATTGAACATTTTAAATTTAAAACAGCTTGTTATGTAGGTGCGCGCCTGTGTTAACGTGCGCTTGTTGCCCCGTGTGCGCTGATGCGCTCATCTGTTGACATTTCCGAATGCCCTGCAGTTGCTTAACAAAAGTGGGCTTTCCACACTTTACATGTACATGTGTCATTAGTATGAGAAAAAAAATGAGATTTTAACTGTGTCGGGCTCGGACATAAATATCTTAATTCCTGTCGGACGCAGGCCGGGCTCAGACAGAAAAATGCTGCCCGATCCGCACTGTATTGTGCAAATTGTTTCTCTGAAAAATTTCAAATCATCTAGAAATGTGTCCTTTTTCGGCTCGATGCTTTGTGACATGTTGTTGTTGAATATCGCAATAACAATATTACTTGCCATAAATAAACAGATATTAAAAGTGAAGTCAGTTCATGCGTTTCTTCCGCTTTCAGTATTGTGCTTAAATACAACAAATTGCTTGTTGAATTTAAAACAAACCAAAGGAAATCATATCTAACATTCGTTTTTTGAACAAATTAAACATTACATTGTTTCCTTTAACTAACACAAAAAATCTCTGAGTGTCTTTCGTGATATGTTGCAGCATTGCACGATGTGTTTATTGCGCCAGTTGATATTGCGATGATGATAAAAAAGCCCTTTTACTCTCCCTGGCATTTACTTCTCAATATTGTACAAACGTACATCATTTCATTCATACAGTGAATCAGTGTCTTCTTGCAGCAGGATGCATAATCATAGACAGTATATAAGAATGGACCAACAGATCCTGTTGCTCTGGAAGGAGACCAGTGAAGGCCATTAGAAGCACTTTTCCGGTGAGCGCTGAGCGTAACTGCGCAACCTTCAACTGAGAGAGACGACGTAAATGTGACGTGAGCAACCTGTCTGAAAGTTGTAAGTCTTCTGGTAGCTCTGCCAAGAGAAATCTCAATCATTCCCAATCTTGCAGAGACGGAGAGCGTAGGTATATGTAAGGAGATAACATGGACACAGGCTAATTATATTAGTAATTAAACTTAAACAGCTAATGTGAGACGAAACTGCCTGCGCCCTTCTCCTGTACTGTACGGTAATTCCTCTACTGTGCGACGGTAAGTCGCGTGGTTATGACACAATCGTTAGCCTATTTTTACAAAAACGTCTGCTACGGAGCCATAACGTGAGGTACAAGGTAATGAAGCCTTTTATACATTGTCGTGTTTCTTTAGAAATAAACAATGGACAAATAAAGTCTTTAAACGCTTCAGATGTAAAGTTATTCGCTGTCAAAGTGGCGCCAAAATGAATGGCAGTCAATGGAATGCTAATGGGAGGTGATGGCTTATTAGCATCAAAATGGCGCCATAGGAGGTTCGCAGTTCGAGGAGAAGCTTACCCCCTTGTGCATAACCTTGTGTGGACATACACTGCGGCTGAAAATGTAAACCTTTTTTTTTTTAACTAAATCCATCTATGTTATGTGATATAGTGGCAACAAAGTGTTTCTCTGTAGCTGACCCTGTGCTGTGTCCTCCCTGGAGAGGAGGTGAAAAGAGTATTTCTGCACAGGAATCAATAATGTATCACGTTTAGCCCCTCTGGACAGTACCGTGACCTTTATGTTTGCTTTGTAAATTGTGATTTGTGCAATGGAGGTCAAACATCTTGGTACAGTATTGTTTTATAGACACTTATGGTCCATTTCAATGAAGAATTGCAATCCAGAATGAAGAATGAGCCAAAGTTTTACCTTTTATCTGGTCTGACAACTTTGATACTAGCCTCAACAGTGTGGAGGAGACGTGATTCTCAATCAAGTGGAATTGAGGCTCAATGGCCTGCAAATTTATATTCCAACCATACAATACAGCAACTCATTTAACTGATTACCACACCTTCGGGGGGGAGGGGAGCAATTAATTAGGGAAATCAGCCACTGTACCATTTCGGTGGAGTGAATTTCTTCAGCCATGGTGGAACATGGTGTAGAGCATTTCTGTATCTTAATCCATGAAACTAGCTGATAGGGCTTCAAGGCTAGTTAGAATATGTTAAAGTTATTACTGTTGGAATAGAGCTTGTAGGACAGCATGAGAGATATATGGAGTATATATGATTAAGAAATCAAGCAGAAGGCTCGAGATTTTAGACCCGAAGCCCCATAAACGAAGAAGATGAAATAAAGTTCTGAAGAAATAAAGTCTGAAATGAGATACGCATAGTGCAACACTATGAATGCCTTCCAGGAACGTCTGTTCTAGTCTGCATAGTGTTGTAGTTTTACTACATTTCTCACAAACTTTCAGATGCAGCTCACCAGTTTGCGTAGCTGTCATGTAAATTAAGATTTGCTTGATAAATATGATAAACATATATACTACAATAAGTAGATATGTAGTTTTTAAATAATTCCACTGTATTATGTCATCAGTCATTCATTAACTGTTTATACACCTGGGTTTGGTTCCACTAGGTATTTGTAAATCCACCATCACTAGTTTGTAAGTCAAATCCTGCCTAAATTCTTAGTAACTAGTTTCAAACTGATTTACTAAAATCAGATTGCACCATAAAACCTAGGAATGTATTAGCTATTAAAGATTTTATTGATATGTACAATGTACATATGCACTAGCTGCAGCATAACTGCTGGAAAATAACGGTTTTAAGGGCCAAAAAGATATATAAAACGTAGTCCTTTTGTAAGTGTAGGTATGACTGTGTTATTTTTAAATCTGCATACAGTACAGGGAGAAATACGTGCTTCAGAGTTAGTAGTAGTATCAATGTGGTTTAAAATGAGTATGAATATCTGGCTATGCTAAGCTAACTGAAGTAATTTGTTCATTTAGTTAGTTCTGATGTTATTATTAGCATAAAGTGCCAGGTCAGATATTCCAACCATTCTCTACCTCTTTCACTCTTCAATCTACAGTTATATATATATATATATATATATATCACTATATTAGGAAACAGTTTAGCTAACTATTGTTTTGTCCGTTAGCTAGCTCAGTAAGCTACATAACAGTTACTAGGGGTGTTAAATTGAATCATTGCA
Source organism: Sander vitreus (assembly GCF_031162955.1). NCBI lineage: Eukaryota > Metazoa > Chordata > Actinopteri > Perciformes > Percidae > Sander > Sander vitreus. The sequence continues at coordinate 6,480,975 of NC_135874.1, read as the reverse complement.
TCATTGCGTCGCGATGTGGACGTGGACTATTCTCCCTCGATGCAGTGACAGACCATAATGGATTATTGCCAACTGATGTTACTTGTTGATTTTCCGTTTGCTGCTTTTTTGTTTTTGCCTTTAGTCTGTTGTCTGCTGTGTTCAGACTCCGCCACATTCAGGAAGTGTCTAATAAAAATACATATCTGACTGCTTGAATTTGTTGATGAAAACCATGTGTAGCGATACATTATAAATTTGAGGAGGTAGAGCATCGTGATGCATCGGGATATCGAATCGTATCGAATTGTTGACAGGATAATCCTAATTGAATTGAATCGTGAGATCAGTGAAAATTCATACCGTTAACAGTTACACCTGTAAATTACTGGGTGTAAAATTTTTGTCCCAACTAATCTCTAGAACTGGTTTGGGTTTAGCAACCTGCATTCATTTAGTGAAGCTTACTGTAAATCACAACATTGTAAACAAACACTAGGCTAAGTAATTTAGGCTACATTTGAACTTAAGAGCTGGTGCCGGATTCACAGAAGGTGTACACTTGGTGATAAATGCATTGATAAACACAAATGATCTTATATACATGTACAACGTCACTATAGTATTATTATTATTATTTTTTCTTATTTTTTTTTTGGGCATTTCTGCCTTTATTGGATAGGAAAGTTGAGATATGAAAGGGGAGCGAGAGGGGGGAAGACATGCAGGAACGCCGTCACAGGTCGGACTCTAACCCTGGACTTTCTGCGTCGAGGAATAAACCTCTCCATATGTGCGCCAGCTCTACCAACTGAGCCAACTGGCCACATTATAGTATGTTTTTGTATTATGTATTCATTATTTAAACACTGCTTATAAATGCTATAAATGGGGGTTTAATTATAGTGTTACTAGAAAATCAAGTTTGAAAAAAGGGATATTCCGACTCAAGAAGGAATTATAAAGGTTACATGAACAGGACCCACAGCCAGCTTTCTATTTCTGGAGCTTCAACAGTTTGCACTTTCTACACATGACCAGAAGGGTTACGCTTTATTATTTCAGTGCACTACAGTTCTAAGATTTACTGTCCCCTGATTCTCCCAAGTCATTCATATATGATGGTGTTTGTCATTTGGCTGCAGGCACTTTGACTTGGCCGGCTCCGGCGCTCTAAGCTGTCACAGACCCTCGCCCGACACCCAGAATAGCCCTCGTGCATTTCTTGCCCTCAGTCCAGCCATCTTCCCCCCCCTCCGCCCCCCACCAGGGTGCTGCTCCAGCTTTCATTTTGGAAGCCTGACTGCATCCCTGTCTTCCTCCTCTCCCTATGTTGTCGCCCCCTATCAGACACTTTCATCTCTGAGTGTTTTATTGCATTGTGTCCTTGTAGAGGAGGACCTTTGGGCCCGCTCCAGACATCCAAAAAAATAGAACTCACTTTTTTATTCCCCCCCCTCCTGCTCGCCTTGCTCTTGGCTCAGAAAATATGAAGCACGGCTGTCTGTTTTTCAATTGCTCCCCCGTCCTCTCCCTTACCTTTGAGTGTCCTCTCCCTTTTTTCATCTCCTCCTTCAGCACTGGCAGTCAATATGTTTTTTTTATGGAGACAGTGTTGCAAGGGTGCATGACAAGGACCAACTCCACTCCCCCCCAGCTCCCACGGCTCTTAAGTGGGCGTCATTTTTCAATTGACTTCCAATTAAACACCCAAGAAAATACAAAGAAACGATAGTCCTGATGAGGTTTTTGATTGATGAGACATTTCTGGTGCATATTCTATCCAGAATATTTTACATTTTCTGCATTATTTTAAACGGATAATCCAAAAATGGAAATGGAAATCATACTCTGTCAACATCCTTGTTATATAAGGTTTTGAAAAATCAAAATTAAAGGTGCTCTGTGGAGTTTTCTTTAAAACAAAGTTTATGTTTACATGCCGTGTTTCTCACTCGAAGGCATTGTGTGTGTGTGTGTCCTTGAGGAGTTAAATGCATTGCAATGCAGATTTTTGGAACATTTTTAAACCTGTTTTTGTTTAAATCCATATCAGTTACTAGCAGTCTTCTTCTGTGCCTTTTGTTGATCAGTAAAGTGATTCCATTGGCAGGAAGGCGTACATTCATATCTCCATGCTTGTGCACGAGACAAACAAACCAGGGACTCCTCATGTTAACATATTGCTACTAGTTGCCAAAACCTCCACAGGGATCCTTCAAGCTGCTATTCTTTTCATTTTCATCATCAATTTTATTTTGATTTATTTTGTGTTGAGCAACCTGTATTCATTTAGTGAAACTTACTGTAAATCTCAGCTTTCTATGTGTAGCCTTTCTCCGGTGTTATTGGCGTGTTTGGACAATGGGTTTAAGGGCAGGAGTAACACAGGAAGCGAGCTGCCGCTGTGTGATCTTCTGCTCGTCCCTTCCTCCACCTGCATCAGCTGCTGAGCTTTGTGTGTGTGCGTGGGTTTGTCACAGAAGATGAAGTAATAGGCCATGTGTCAGCAGACAGAGGTAAACCTGTTAGGACTCTTAATTCCCTCCGGGGACACTTTTCATTGTACCGTTTAGCTCGGTGAGGTCCAATAAATAGAAATGAATGGAAAAGGTTTAGTTTTTGTTTTTTTTACGGAAAGTGGTTGCTTGTCATGTGTCGCATTTAGAGTGGGAGCCCCGGCTGGTGAAAAAAGGGGGTTTTGTATCCATGACAACAAGTAAGAAGAGCGAGAGCAGCAAATGGGAGCAGGGTTGGGTGCATTAGATATTTGAGTCCTGAGAATGTGTGAGATGCATGGGATCAGGGAATTTGGTATGGAACTCGATCATCGGTTCCCAATTTAACACGTGCAAGTTTTTGTTTCCGTAGCGGCCATCGTACTTCCAGGTGCTTGTTGTGTTTTAACCGTGAAGCACAGTAAGCGGTGTAAAGTGTGGCTTTATTTTACGTTGAAAAGCCCAGTAAAACTGTAAATCCAGGGGCGATTCCAGGACTTTTTAAGTGGGGTAGCACAGGGGGGGACCAATAATCAGGCTTTTCTGCTTAGAAATATAGGAAATATTGGATACTATAGAGCATAATGTAATTCTAAATAAAATATCATATTCATTATTAGTTTAATAATATAATATAATAGTTAATAATTAATTAATAGTAGTTTTCATTTAAAACAAATTGTACTGTATATCAGAATACAATACACATTTTCTATAGGCTCAGTCTGCCACTTTAAAAAAAGAAAAGAAAATTCCAGTGCTGGTTCCGTGGTATCAGCATTTTGGATAGTCACCATGGAAACATTAATTGGTCATATGACAGGGGCTGGGAAAATTGGCAGAACAGGCAGCCAAGTGACAGACTCTGATCCAGTGGAAATCACAGTAGTCAGATTGAAAGCACTCACCCAATGGATAAGGGGGGCACCAGAGGGGGGGGGGGGCGCAATCATATTTCGGGGGGGGGGCGGTGCCACCCCATGCCCCTCTTCTAGCCCCGCCCCTGTGTAAATCCCCATTGAATCTAAATACTGTAAAATGTTCCTCTTATCTGTGAAATAAGCATGTGACCGTTTCATTTCCACGCCTCAAAGAATCAGAATCAAGAATCGATAAGAACCGGAACTCGAAAGGAAGAGTCGGAATTGGAATCAGAATTGTTCAAACCAAAACAATGTCCAACCCAATAAATGAGGGATTTACTGTTGCCACGGAGATGGATGCAGGTTGTCTAGGACCACGAGGCTGTGCTGAATAAGGTGAGAGGGCTGAGGAGGGACAGCTGCAGTCCGGCCTTGGAATTCAGATAACGTGGCTCCTTGTCCAGCTTGGTGTAGCCATGATTCCTCTTAGAAACAGTATTAATAAACCTGGCTGTGTCCTCGCTGTGAGCCTGCATCATGACTTACACGTCCGTCAGTCGCAGGAGCACGCACCTCACTGCCAGGCTTCGCCTTCCCATCTGGTTTTGTGCTGTGGTGCAATGTAACTAAGTAAAAGCACAAATTTGAGGAACTCTTTACTTGAGTCTTTTCTTTTCATGCCACTTTCTACTTCTTTTCACTTTACTTTACTTTACTCTCAGAGAGAAATATTGTACTTTTTACTCCACAACATTCATCTGACAGCTTTAGTTACTTTACAAATTAAGATTTGTACACAAAACAAAACGTGTAGTTTATAAAATACCATGTTTTATTTATTTTTTATTTACAGAACTGTTTGGATCCTGTCCAGTTTGTAAAAATGATCTGCATTGACTACTAACACTTTAAGTATGTATACAAATCCTGATGATATACTTTCACTTATTTTCAGTTGCAGGACTTTTACTTGTAACAGAGTATGTTTACTGTTTGATATTAGTACTTTTAAGTAAAGGATCTGAATACTTCTTCCACCACTGGTTTTGTGTATCTGCGTGTTTGTGCGTGTGTGTATCTTTTCTCTCTTGTAACCCTGATGAGACATCCACCCATCCGCCCATGTCCTCTAACTGATATTGTAAAGTCATATCATATTTTATTGATCATTCGGTTGCCGTGACGGCGTGACCCCTCACCCTTCCTCCAGAGTCAACTATAGCTCTGTGTCCCTTGAGCTTGTAGTGATTTAAGGGTCGATCGCCCAGGCTGAAGGCTGAACACACTGCGCTTTCGTTTTTTGTTGTTGAAGCTGCTGACAGCAAATATTAGCAGACGAGGTGAATGTGACATCAACCACTGGTTTCTATCTGGATCAGCAGACTGTATTTAGGGCAGAGATCTTCAACAGGGGGTCCTCAGAGTTACTGCAGGGGCCACCAAATTATTGTTGAATCCAACATATTATTAGCAAATATAAATCAACCTATTTGTGGAAAAACCCACTGACGATAGGCTTACTGACCTATAGGGAGGGTTGGGTACCGAAACGCGCTGCCCGGTTCCGACGTAAACGGTAGTAACGAGACTGAATAAGAATGAAAATTTCTGTGCCTCATTTCAGGGCCTGACTTTTTTTCAGAAGCATCGCTGCACTGGACTTTAGGTTACCGTTAGCTAGTAGCTGGATTAAACACAATGGTTAAAATGCTGACAGCTTACGTTAAGCGGTGTAAAGTGTGACTGTATTTCCCTGTAGAGGATTCCAACAGCGGGACCTAACAGAAAAACAACACAGACTTCACGTTCACTTGAAACTCGCCAGCCTTGTGGTGCATTCAAAGTTAATGTAAAATACCCTTTTACAATCTGGTGCTTGTTTTTGTCGTTTACCAGCAATTTACTGGTGAAATAAGTCATTGTTATAAGTTATTGTCATTCCATTATTAATTAATCATTTCATTTTGACTATATGGCCTTAGCAATAAACAAGCCATTCTTTAATGTTGCCAACTGTCGTTTTGTGCTCCTTTTTTATATTTTATATTATATACATTATAAATATATTTCGGTTCAGGCACCGGCACCATTTTAAAAGTATTGTTTTAGCACCAGTATCGGAAAGAACCCAAACGATACTAGGGCTGTGTATTGGCAAGAATCTGGCGATACGATACATATCACGATACATGGGTCACGATTCAATGTATTGCAATATATTTCGATACTGTGCGTAAGGCGATATATTTGGATTTTTTTTTAAGTATAATTTTAGAAAAACTAATATTTAAAAAAAGACATGATGTGCATAAAAGTCAAATACGTTTATTTTAGGTAAACAATTCAGTACACAGGAAATCAAACTGCCAGTTTGGGATTGTGGTTCACAGGTTCTTAGTGAGCTAATTTTTATATGCTTATATGTAGGCCAAAGTTCAGCCATAGCTACATTGTTAGCTTCTATCAAAAAGTCAGGCACTGCTAGGCACTGTAAGGCAAGGGCACTAGTGGTGCGTCTCAGCATTGCCATCTAGCGGTAGGGGGTTTAAACACAACATAAACGTGAACCACTGTCTTACATGAACTGAATACATTTTTGCACATAAATTAACCAAAACAAAAGAAAATCGATATTGCGTTTTTGAAAATCAATATAGTATTGCTAAATAAAATGTTGCGATACTCAAGTGTATCGATTTTTTCTTACACCCCTAATTGATCCCCAACCCTACCTATAGGTGAGGTAGTCTCTAAGGTAGCCATGCACAGATACAGTTCATCCTAATGATTACCTGTGCCACATGTATGTGTAACATAAAAAAATTATTTATAAAACAATATTATTTTAATAGCTTAGTGTTCTATGCAAAAACAGTATGTATAAAGACTTTAGGCTGCCCTACGTGTTATTGTAGGCCCAGTTTAATATGCAACTTCATTTTATACAATACATGTAGTAGGGGGTCCCTGCTCCGTCCCTCTTTTAGTTAAGGGGTCCTTGGCTTAAAAAACGTTTAAGACCCCTGATATAAGGTATTAATCGCTTTTTATTGGAGCCATAACAGACAGAACGAGGCCAAGATCAGAGGGACTGTGGAGGGAGTAAATCCAGAGTGGAGCTCTGCAACTAATGATTATTTTATTATCAGTTAACATGTCGGAAAGTAGCCAAAAATGCCAATCCCAGTTTCACAAGGTGATATTTTAAATGACTTGTTATGTCCGACCAGTCCAGTGTGTCTTTTATCTCTAATGTAAAGCTCTTTGAATTGCCTCCTTGTTGAAAGGTGCTATACAAATAAACATACCTTGCCTTGTCCAGGAATTACATCTATTTGTTGTCGATTCTGCACCTCATGATTTATGGCCAATGTTCAGTGTCAGTGCAGGAAGTAATGTGTTTGCATTACTTTATTATTTATGAATGAGTTCGCCTCCTGTTAGGGCTGGGCAATTAATTGAATTTTGATCGCAATTTTGATTTTGGCTAGTCTGTGGCTCAGACTAGCAGAGAGCGACATTATCACACACTTACAACATTAAACCACCAAATAACAGTAATTGTTAACATTTTTAGATTAAGTTAATCTTGCTTACAAATTCTGATAAATAAAAAAAAAGTACAAGTTCCTGTAAAAGCAATTTGCAAAGCAGTCTGGAATCAACACCTTGTCTGCTGTTATATTCATTTCAACTTCACATTTGTAGTAAATGTTTTGCTATTTAGTTAAATTAATGCCAATGTCATTTATGAATCTTCATTAGCGGCCGCTCTACGTCTGCCTTCCATTTGTATTATTCCTAAATCACTAAAACTCCCATCTGTCACCTGCTCTGGTTGGACAGCAGATACAAAACAAGAGCGATTGTGAATTGATTAATTTCTTCAAACTCCAGGCACATAAACAGCACACAAATCAATCTCTCTCTCTCTCTCTCTCTCTCTCTCTCTCTCTCTCTCTCTCTCTCTCTCTGTCTCTCGCTCTCTCTCTCTCTCTCTCTCTCTGTCTCTCTCTCTCTCTCTCTCTCTCTCTCTCTCTCTCTCTCTCTCTCTCTCTCTCTCTCTCTCTCTCTCTCTCTCTGTCTCTCTCTCTTTCTCTCTCTCTCTCTGTCTCTCTGTCTCTCTCTCTCTCTCTCTGTCTCTCTCTCTCTCTCTCTCTCTCTCTCTCTGTCTCTCTCTCTCTCTGTCTCTCTCTCTCTCTCTCTCTCTCTCTCTGTCTCTCTCTGTCTCTCTCTGTCTCTCTCTGTCTCTCTCTCTCTCTCTCTCTCTCTCTCTCTCTCTCTCTCTCTCTCTCTCTCTGTCTCTCTCTCTCTGTCTCTCTCTCTCTTTCTCTCTCTCTCTCTCTGTCTCTCTCTCTCTCTCTCTCTCTCTCTCTCTCTCTCTCTCTCTCTCTCTCTCTCTCTCTCTCTCTCTCTCTCTCTCTCTCTCTCTCTCTCTCTCTCTCTCTCTCTCTCTCTCTCTCTCTCTCTCTCTCTCTCTCTCTCTCGCTCTCTCTCTTAAAAAAAAAAAATCTGAAATTATATATAATATAAAATTGCTTCCAATGTGTTTGCACCCTTCATGAGCTGCCTTAGGACACTTCAGCAGGGAGGATGCTTGCCAAATCAGGGGTGAATTGAATTTGAATTTGGGTCCTCTGGATGAAAGACTTCTTATTGGGCACAAGGCACTGGGATTGAACATAAGTGATCTTTACATCAGGGCTTGTGTATTGGTACATTTATGAATGTTGGAGCCATTTGATTGGAACCCATTGTGTGGCACTGTGGGTTGTGTTTGTTGTTGTCATTTATTTAAATGTGGACTAATTGCTACAGCTGTGTTGCGCACAGCAAGGTCACCGCTTTTTGAACGTTGCAGTGGTATGGTGGTAACGTGGAAAGGCAGATTATTATTTCGTTGATTTAGTTTTGTTATTTAAAATAAACATATTGACATATCCAACTTTAAGTTTTAGATTTTGGACAATTTTTTGAGTGACAATAGGTTGTTTTGAAGCATGCCATCTACACCGGACCCACGCGTACATTACCGACCAAAGAACAAATGTTCGTCAACAATGAATGAAGTGCATAATATATATCTCTTATTTTCTCTTTCTGGGTTGAGTGTCCAAACTGGGACTCACTTTGGCAGACATGTATTATTCAAACAGCATCTGGCACCACCGCTGCACTAACTCTCCTGCTTTTGCCTTAAACAACTTGCAATCACAGCTATTGCATCTGGCTCAAGCTTGGCTAGCAAATTTGCAAGTGGCTGAATGGAGAGTTTTGTGTGATTGCGTGACTCATTTTGTGTTTTGTTTTGGGTTTATGTATTATTGATGCCTGACTTCAGCATGGGAGGGGGTTTTCCTTCCTTGTTTATAAAAAGTTTGAGCTCTTTGTCAGTTGGTCAGGTATTCTTTGATTTGTTTGCCTCGCTGTGATGGCAAGAAATAAAGTAGACGTGGAGAGAAAGGAGATGAGGATGGGGGGGGGGGGGGAGGGGGTATACTGTACAGGCCTTGTGGGTATGGAATATTAAATCTGATGTGAGTTTGTCATCAGATTGGCAAGACATCATTGACAAATGTGTTTACTGGCTTTTTTTCTGTGATTGCTGGGGAAAAGCAATAATCAGGACTATAATGAGCGAGGCCCATAATCCCTGCGCTTGGTGACAGAAACCAGACCTGCTTAATTAAGGCACTGATTTCCCACGAGGCACTGGGGCCTTTTTTCCCCTTGTTCTCCTTCCTGTCTTTATTGGCTTGACTTTAAGTGAAGGCATTGCCATGATCTGACTAGGCTGAAATAGTGCTTTGAAAGCGTTATTATTATTATTTATTATTTTTTTTGTGACGATTCTCACTATTGTTTTGATGTCTATAATTCCTTCCTTGGCCTCTGTTCGGTTTACTTCTAGCAAGATGCAGATGATGTTTTCTACTAATACTTTTTGGGAACTTGTAATCCTGCCGCCATCAAGCCCACAGTGAAGTGAAACTAATGTGTGCTGTTTAAGAAACCATGCTTCATTCCAACATATCATTTCTCGGAGACACCTCTCTCAATAGAATTAAAGGGAAATGGGAGGAGGAGCTTGGGGATGTAATACCTGAGGAATCCTGGACTGATGCTCTGGAGAGAGTTAATGGAACTTCTTCATGTTCTAGGTTAGGTGTAATTCAGTTTAAAGTCTTGCACCGTACCCACCTCTCCAAGTCTGGGCTGGCCAGAATGTATCCTGGGGCGGATGAGAATTGTAGCAGATGTCATGTCGCCCCGGCAACATTAACGCACATGTTCTGGTCATGTTCTTCCCTCTCGGATTACTGGTCAGAGGTCTTCAGAATACTTTCACAGGCACTATCCTTAAATTTGCAACCTAACGCCTACTCTGCCATCTTCGGTATAGTGCCAGCTGACCAACGGATTATCAATAAGCATAAGGACATTATAGCATTTACAACTCTACTTGCCCGCCGAAGGATATTGTTGCACTGGAAATCCCCCATACCACCCAGCACCTCCTTATGGATGAGTGACCTTATGCGCCATTTAAGTCTTGAAAAGATCAAATACACACTTAGAGGGTCAAAAGACCTCTTTTCTTTTTGTTTAATTCTTCATACCTGTTGAATGATACCTTCACCTATTAATATAACCTTTATCTATTTATCTACTTACTTAATCTCCTTAGATTGGGATGCACTGGATGTTGTAGGGAGGGGGGAGGGGTGGGGTGGGGGTTGTATTTGTTTATTTGTTTATGTGTTCTGTGAAAAATCCAAATCCTTTTGGAACATTTCTGTACCTTGTTCTCAATAAAAAAAGATAGTTGAAAAGAAAAAAAAAAAAGAAAAAAAAGAAACCATGCTTCAGTTCCCTCTGAAGGTTGTGTTTAGTTCAAAATAGAAAGCCCAGGGCCGGGGTCGGTGGCAGCAGGTGTTTTATACAGAGGACCACGGAGAGAGAAAAAGGTTGTGTTTAATTGCAGCACCTTTAGCTGCTGCTCCTTCTCTAGCCTGGAGTACATAAGTCTTCCTAGTTTTTGTGAAAATCTTCACCAAACAGTGGAAATTTTCACCAAGAGGAAAGGCTTTGCAGAGTAGAAGCTGAGCGATTTGAGGGTGAGTCTGCACCGACAGAGAAGTGGAGATTGGATATCACACATATCACATATCACTCCCTCTGATGTGGTACTCCACCTCAGTGGTTTGACACTTCTAGGGGTTACGCAGTATTATTCAGTGTTTGGGCAATGAGAGCCAGAGAGGAGACCGAAACAGTAAATCTGCTGTCGAAGAAGAGGCATTGGAAAATGGAGAGGAGGCGGGCAGCTAAAGCAAATTTCAGCCGCAGTGTGGTTTTTGGCCGCAGAGGAGCAGGAGAAACTAAACACTCAGCATCTGCCTCTCCATCTCTCTGGCTCCCTGCACCACCTCCACTTTCATGTCTCACTCCCTTCACAGTTTTCATCTCTTCTCTCCCCTCCTCCATCTGCTCTGGACTTGGGGAAGGCAGAGGCCGCTGGCTGCAGGCAGCCCAGTGCAGCGGAGGTGTGAACCCTCTAATCGCCTGTCATTACCCACTGGCACTTCCCACACTAATATTCAACTTAAGGGTGCTGTGTCTAGCATGTTAGCATCAATAAATCATTGTCACGCTACGTTTGACACGTGTACTTCAATTTTACAAATGAGAACACTGGTGAGAAGATTGACATCCCTTTCACTTCACTGTACTGACTGCATAAAGGAATTTTTGGCAGTCAAAAATTTCCTCAAGAGGACCCTCAGACCCCCCGCTTAATATAGAATAAAGAATAGCTGTAAACAGCATTTCCTCTCTAACTGGGATGTTTTGAGACCGATTGATGGGATTGCTGTGGACAAAGTACACACGGTGATACACTGGTAAGAGCAAATTAGGTTTAACCAACCAGGTATCCAGCTAATTTAAATAGCTCACGTTACTGTACTGTGTGAACAGTTAACTTCATTTAAAATTGTATGTGGCGTTTTCTCCCCTTTCTTGAAAGTGATACCAATTTATGTAAAACAACAGATTAGAGAACACTGTTTGTAGTTCATCCACAGTTCCATGATCTGGTCTTTACCCCAGAGTCGTCATGTGTTCTGCACGGCCCCTGAAAGTGTCTCTCTGATAGAAACAATATCACAGCAGCTCAGACACAAAGGTAAAAAAAAAGAACATACCAAGACAGTGTAAAGCATGCACACATACAGTATACTCTGTGTGTGTGTGTGTGTGTGTGTGTGTGTGTGTGTGTGTGTGTGTGTGTGTGTGTGTGCGTGCGTGCGTGTGTGTGCGTGCATGTGTGCGTGTAAATGAACATGCCGTCCACCGTGTCCTGTCACACCCTCTGTGTCTTTTCTGTCAACACACCACCGTGAGACCATATAACTCCCCCATCCACTACACCGGCAGCAGGACAGTCCCTGTAAACACTGCACTGTGATTTGTGTCTGTGTGCACAGCAGGTGTTTGATTGTATCCATATCACTCCACACACACAAAACACACACACACACACACACACACACACACACACACACACACACCTGCTTCGTTCAGAGTGGCTTTTTGCAGCTTCCACAGCGGCTGATGCCAAAGTTTGGGATAGATGGATGAATTATTGAGGTAAAGTGTTTCCCAGTATGTCTAGTTTTCAGTATTTTCATTCTTAACACACATTTCCTCAAAAGTACAGAAAATCAAGTATTGCAGTGTCAAATAGAAACAATCTATGACTGCAATCTGTTGAAATGACAGAAATACTTTCCACAGCAGCTCTCTTAGCTTGCTGTATATCATGAGGACTAATTACAGGTCCTGTAGCTCACTCTGGGTATAAAATCTATGTGACAGGTTAATTTATGTTGTCAAGCTCCAGAGAAATATCACACAAATGTGCAATATGTTGTTCCACTGTGCAGCTGCTCAAATGTCTCCATGATGCTAACATAACATGCCTGTTGATTATTACGTGATTGTTTTTTATTGACTTCCATAAGTCCCATGTCAGATTAGGGCCACACAACCAAACTGTGGCACAGATTCAGATCAAATTGGACTTTAATTGTGTCAAAAGTGTTTTTTCTATAAGATATTGTTACTTTATTAAGTTAGTGTAATGCTAGATTAACAACCAGGCAAAGCAGGCAGCTGCCTCAGTGTCCCAGAACTCCAGGGGCTCAAAAGCTCTGTGTGTCAACTGGTTGGTGCTAATTTAATTAAGTTTATTGGCAGTAAAGCACAATATCGGTTGACATGATAAAGGCTCTAAGGTAGGTGCTGCTTTATAACTCAATCTTGGGGCCTTGTTGCTCGAATCAATATTTCCGTATTAACAATGGGCAAAATGATGATGTGTAATGTGAAAGGGACCACTTGTAGTGACAAACCTACAGATTATTATAATTATCAACAGACTGCAGTTCTCCTCAGCTCTACGTAGCTTTTTAGCATCTTTCAGCTCATTGTTTTGGTTTTTACGGCTCACAACTTTACTGTTTTGGTTCACTCTCTTACTCTCATCAGGATCGTTTGCATTTGCAGGAGGCAGCTGCTTTTAGCAAAAAGCTTTGATAAACCCTACGTTCGTTCCCTGCCTAGCAACAAACAGCAAACCGACAAAGTTAGCAACTAGCTAGGTGAACATAGTGGAGCAGTTAGCAGCTAAAGAGACAGATATTTCCCTCAGGAGTTAGTGGAGACCATAAACAGAGCTAAAAAAAAAGAGAGTGAATGTTACTCTGTATCTGCTGCATGTGTAAAGAAACAACTGCTTGCTAACATGTTCGCCATATTAACGTAAGGTTATAATATGTTTATGTTGTGTGTACGGCAGTGTTGTAGTACTCGTGATCGGTCTTGGTCTTAAGATCGGTCTCAAGACACTGCAGATCTTTTTAAGGTCTCGGAATCAACCGCAATTTTACTCGGTCTCAGATTTGGAGGACTCTGGATTTTATTTCAAGACCGGTCAAGACCACAACTGCTGGGATATTACTAAATTACCTCTGCATTGTCTAATTGTATGTGTCAACATCATTACTGTGATTGGATGTAAAACGTCCTGCATCAAATGCAACCAATAACTTGACTCAATTCTAATTTGAAATGTGTTACTGTTAACCCCCTCTCCCCGCCCCCTTATCACCGAGAAAGTGAATCTCGGAGACAGAAAAAGTAGCTGTGGCTGTCTGGCACTGGTCTGGTCTTGGTCTTGACTCGGTCTGGCCCTGCCTTGGTCTTGGTCTTGGCTCGGTCTTAACCCCTCAAAGTCTTGTTCTTGTCTCTGTCTCAATACACTCTGGTGTTTTCATATTTGCTGTCGTGTTTTCATATTTGCTGTCATGTTTTCCTATTTGCCGTTGTGTTTTATGATTTGCCTTCGTGTTTTTCTATTTGCTGTCGTGTTTTCATATTTGCCGTTGTGTTTTCCTATTTGCTGTTGTGTTTTATGATTTGCTGTTGCGTTTTTCTATTTGCTGTCGTGATTTGCACTTCACGGCCACCGTAGAAATGGGGTATTTTTGTACTTGACTCTATTACATAAACAAAAAAACTATACAACACACTAAAAGACAGGGCAAATCCCCAAAAAGCAGAGTAGGGTCTTTTTAATACCATCAGTTGTATTGCTAATTCCTAAATGACCATGTTTAAACAAATTACCACACAGCAAAACCATCCACCGGTATCAGTCTAGCATTTAAAAGTAGCACACATTGCACAGAGAGGGGAAGGAACAAAAGGGTTAATAAAGGCTCAGCCGCTAATTTTTTTCCTTGGGGACACCTAGCAGGTTAATCGACCATGTTGTTAAGTGCATGGCTGTGTTTTTGCACGTGTACATGGTGGTGCAGTAATCATGTGAGGCTACATTTGCAGTTTCTCCGTGCCTACATGGATGTCAGGTGAGAGAGCAGTGTGTGTTTGCCAGATCCCACTTGTCCATTAGACTCCAGTGCTTCCTCTTCTGACTTCTGGGAGAAAAACACTGCACTTTTCCAGGCGGCAGCACTGCAGACATCTCGTCCAGCAATCTGAGGAAAGCCCTGCCTGTGGGATATGAAGAGAAAGAAAGAGAGATGGATTGTTCTGGCGTCGGTAGTGTGCTAACAGGATCTTAGATAGATCTTAGATCGGCGAGCAGGATTCACATCCGGAACTACATACACACCGGCCAGAGAAAGGGGATTTAGCCGTGCATTTGCAGAAGCAATAGAAATACATTTGAATTCCTCTAGAGGTGCTCGGATTAATAGTTTTATATACATGGTGTGTGCAGTGTGAGGGTGTATAAATATATGTGTTTGCGTGGGTGTATGACAGACAATTTGTGCTTTTGAATGCTTGTGTGTGTGTGTGTGTGTGTGTGTGTGTGTGTGTGTGTGTGTCACTGCTGTGACTGACACAAGCCACGCTATATGTAACGATGCTGGAAGTACATCAGTGGGGTGTCAGGGAAACGAGCTGCTTTTTGACTCGATACACGAGCAGCTATCCATAATGAATGCTGCAGTTCCCCTTATCTTATTAGCTGAACTCCCGCTTTCCAAATACTCTGCTTTAAATAACATGCGTAAAAATTGCATTTTTGCTCGGATGAAGAGGGAAAGCGTCTTCCCATGAGATGTCAGACACATAATAAAGTATGTCATCCCTATTTCAGGGCTAGATGCGTCGCTGTCGACTGCTGTTGACTCGCCTGCTACTTGCAGGGAATGGTTTCTGAGGCTTAGCAGAGCATCGTGGTGGAATTTCCAGCTTATTAACTCATGCTACGTAAGATGAGACAATTCAGGCCAGTGTCCAGCATAACCTCACAACCTTTCCAGGCAGAGGAATATTTCACCTCTGTGTCTCCATGGAAGACGGGAGACGCAACAGCTGTATGATAAGACAGTGCTGCCTTATCCTGCCAAGGCCACTGAGAAGGAAAACACAAAACACATACAGTCCGTGTGGAGATATGTAGTGGAAATTCTAATACATAGGGTGAGATCTGAAATAAAGCCTCAGTCAGCGAAGTCTTTTAAGTCTTAATTCTTAGCGCAAAGAAGGTTCAGTTCATCAGGAGAGTCTGTGGGACCATTGGGCTGTGGGAACATAGGGCTGTGGGAACATAGGGCTGTGGGACCATTGGGCTGTGGGAACATAGGGCTATGGGAACATAGGGCTGTGGGAACATAGGGCTGTGGGAACATAGGGCTGTGGGAACATAGGGCTGTGGGACCATTGGGCTGTGGGACCACTGGGCTGTGGGAACATAGGGCTGTGGGACCATTGGGCTGTGGGAACATAGGGCTGTGGGAACATAGGGCTGTGGGACCACTGGGCTGTGGGAACATAGAGCTGTGGGACCATTGGGCTGTGGGAACATAGGGCTGTGGGACCACTGGGCTGTGGGAACATAGGGCTGTGGGACCATTGGGCTGTGGGAACATAGGGCTGTGGGACCACTGGGCTGTGGGACCATTGGGCTGTGGGAACATAGGGCTGTGGGAACATAGGGCTGTGGGACCATTGGGTTGTGGGAACATAGAGCTGTGGGAACAAAGGGCTGTGGGAACACTGGGCTGTGGGAACATAGGGCTGTGGGAACATAGGGCTGACCCCGTTGTTTGCACGAGTCCAATTGAATTCAACAACGCTATTCCTCGAGGAGTTCCAACTGTGATGTGGCAAGGCGCCGAGACAACTGGGTGCCTACTGACCACTTAACTGCCTGCCCTCGTCAATAACTCTTTAAAAAGATCAATTAGGGCAATCAGTGGCGAGAACGCCACCGGGGGGCTGAGGTGCCATATTGAGCTGTTTTTGTGAGATGATGTCACACGCAGCTCTCTTCCAGAGAGAGAGCGAGAGCCTCATCCATCCAGACATTTGACTTCATTAAAGGGGTGTTCTCCCTCAAACCCGAGCAATACACTCAGCAATAAGCTGCTGCTTCTTCTTTATCTGCCTGGTGTGTGCCTGGAGAGGCGGAGGGAGAGAGTCCTCGCAGTGTCCAGCCAGCCGTCTCATTGAAAGTGTTCTGACTGAAACATCGAGCCATAAAAATCGATTTAGATAGCGACAGTTTCTTTCATTTAGCATTCGCTCACCTTTTTGCCCTTGTGAAATCCGTCCATTTACACATTCTACAACCCGACTGATTACACGCTTCTGTTTTCACTTGGTTGTGTTCTTATATCCTCTCTGCTGTGGAGTGTTTTTTTTCTGTCCTCAGTTCCACTTGTATGAGACGGCGTGATGAATGTGGTTGTCATGACACCCGTGGCAGTGGTGTGTGTGTTGAGTCGGGCCGGTGACAGACAGGACCGGTCCACAGCAAGCTGACCTTTCACCCCCTAACCTTTTTTTTCTCCATGCTGATTATTAATCCCTCTTACTTCCTGTGTCCCTCCATCGCAAATTAACCTTTCTCTTCTTCTCCCCCGTCTCTCTCTCTCTCTCTCTCTTCATTCTCTGTCTTTTTCCTGTCACACCCCTTCCTGTTCTCCTCCCCTGTTCTTCACCCTCTTGCAGCAAACTTGTTCACGTGAAAATTATTGACGACGAGGAGTATGAGAAAAACAAGAACTTCTTCCTGGAGCTGGCCGAGCCTCGCATGGTAGACATGAGTCTACAGAAAGGTGCAGTACTGAATCTATTTCTTCCTCTCTTATCACTTTCTCTGTCTCTCGCTCTCACACGTTGTCAGTGTCTTTTCTCTCACTGTTAGTGGCCTCCGTCTCTCCCCAGGCCTCTTTGTCCACTTCCTTTACCTGAACTTTCACTCCGCTGTATGGGGCTGGGTACCAAACCTCGGTACTTTTTAGGCACCGACCGAATTTCCTCCTTAGTATCGAGTTAGAATAATGCCTCGTCATTCAATACCAAATTTAAACACCTAAGGAGTAAATCTCATCAGCGTCAGTGAGCCAATAAGCATGCAGCATGCTTCTACCAAGATCTAATAATGCTGCTGATTGGCTGTCTAACGTTACCCGTCGTAGAGACACATGACGAAACGAAAACTCTACATAACACACAAAGACAGGGCTCACGTAGTAGGAGCTGGAAAATAAATAAAAAGATTTGTGCCGTAATGTATAATGTTGTTATTTATTTTTTTGTTCAAATGGATTTTATAAAATTGGTATCGAAAAAAAAAAGTATCATTCAGGAACCGGTATCGAAGTCACTGTACTGGTAACGGTACCTAGACTGACAAGCCAGACCCACATCAAGATGTTGGTTCTGGGAACTCACCATTGGCAGGGCTCAATCTGAGGGGCGGGATAAACGGTTGTCTTTCAAATGACCACTGCACGCAATAGGATAGCACTACAACCAACCAGAGCAACGAAGAAGGTATCGGAGCTAGTTAGATTAAACTTTTGCCATATCCGGTCGGCAAAACTCCGAACACATCTTCCTTTTTTAAGAATGACTTCAGTGCCGTTCTTTTTTTTTTTTTTTTCAAAGAAAAGCTGAACTCCGAGTCTTCCAAAGCCGATTCGAAAGACCGCTGTTCCACAGCAGCAGCAGCCATCTTCTTTGTTTTCAAGTAGCAGGGAATTCACGCGGAAGCGTCACAACTCTGCCGTCATTATGTTAAGCCCGCCCACCGACTCTATATACGATGTGATTGGCCCGGCTAGAGTTTGGCTTTTCCAGCTCGTAAGCCTATCATTTACCATCTCCACGGGGAAAGTTATTAATGTAAAAGACACGTTTTACCTCAATGCAGACTCTTTTTAAGCTATTTTTAAGTATGTGCCTGCTTGGGTGAAAAACAAGCAAACTGCTGTTGCTGAAATGAGATTATTGATTTATTTTTCGCTATGAGACTGTATAACTCGCAGGACTGTTTGAATTCAATAGTTTCTAAGAAAGTCTTACTTTCCAAACAAGCCATTGTTTGTTGTGACGGTATCTTGTGTGCAGCTCATATCGAGGTCATGTATTCTTTAGCAGTGGCCATGTTACTCACTGCAAGATTATATTCCTCTGCACACCAAGCTTGGCTTTAGGCTCTCTTTTTTTCAGCAGCAGCAGCAGCAAGGTGAATATAGAAATAAAAGTAGGACGTGGAAGAATTCAAATCAGAGTAAGTTTTCATCAAGAGTTTTGTTTGTTTTCTAGTTTCCAGCTTGTCGTCGTTAATGTCTGCTGAAAGAAGCCAACAGGCATTTTCTTGAGATTCACACACACCGTTATCTAACGCAGTGTTATCTAATCATGCTCAAGGCCAGGGGACGGCAGAGGCTCACAAGCTGGTGCGAAAGGGTGCAGAATCTCACACTTTGCTGTTGCCTCCAAACCCTACAGCTCGTTATGTTTACATTATTGGGTCTGGCAACGCTGTCTGAGTGGTGCCAGCCGGCTCCCTGTGTTCTCCGAGTAAGAGTCATGATGAGGAGCAGTTACAATGCACGGCTTTATGAGTGACGGCTACATCACTCCAAACACTCCTCCGCTGCCTTTATTATGATTCTTCTTTTTTTAATTTATTTTTTTATTCCCTTTCTGTGTCGGCGCAGGTTTTACACACAAACACACACACACAAACGATAAACACACACACACACACACACACACACACACACACACACACACATATACACACATGCTCTCTGTCATGCTGTCTGTCTTTTCTTTTCTTTTTTTAATTCATGTTTTTATTCAAGAAAGGTAAAACAATACAGATCTAATCATTTGGTTACAGTGTCTTGATTTCTTTTTTCTTGTTTGAAAATCGATCTCATCCCACCCACACTACCCACATACTGCCATTACCAACAAAACAAAAACGAGAGAAAAATGAGGATGAGGTTGACAGAGGGAGCAGTTCCCACTTCGTGTAAAGCTCACATCAGGCATCAGACAATGCAACTGTGTGTATTGGGCAGAGCTGTTAGGGCCTTATATTATCTGGGGGGAGAGTGTTAAGCCTCTCAAAGTACAACAACAATGGATCCCATATCTTATAGAATGTATCAGTTGATCCTTTAGAGAAATACTTAATTTTTTCTAATTTCAGGAAAAGCATCAGGTCGTTAAGACTGACGCATACGGTGGTTTAGGAGATTTCCACTTTAATACTATCCTTCTACGAGCCAACAGGGAGGTAAAAGCAAACGTGTTTCTCTTAGTAGTGGTCATTAAAACCTCACTTACTAATACACCAAAAATGGCCATTTCTGCATTCAGCCTCACATTCGTGTCAAACGCTTCATTTGAAGTTTTGCAAACAAGTCCAAAACATATGAGCCATGTCGGCTGAAGTAGAACTACAGCGGTCACACCTGTCATCAATGTCTGGGTGTCTTTTCTTTTTTATTCCCTTTCTGTGTTGGCGTAGGTTTTACGCACAAACACACAAAAACGCTGATAAACACACACACACACACACACACACACACACACACACACACACACACGCTGTCTGACATGTAAAACGTATTCCACTCACTTGTATAAGTTGATTAGATGATTCGATTAGATAGATACTGCTGTGTAATTGGAATTACTGAGTTATTTTGCTGACTTTTTGACTCTACTCCCTACTTGTGCTATTGCTCCACTGTGTCTTAGTATGTCACAGATAAACATTTCAGAAGAAGATGAAGTAAACACATTGCACAAATCTTGTTTCATATTAGCCTCACATTGCCAGATCTATCTCCACAGCGCTGTGGACTAAGGTCTGGCTCCTCAACACATACATTATGGGATAGGAGAAACAAACACTCTGGGTTGTTTGCATTTCTTTAAACCAATCACAATTGTCTTGGACGGCGCTTAACTCTGGACGCAGCGACGGTGGCTCAGCAAAATAGTCTCGGGAAGAAACATGTTTCGGTGGAACATTTGCACCCAGCAAAAGAAAACGCCACATACAATATTAAATCAAGTTAACTGTCTTTTGCTCTTTGCTCTTTTCTCATTTGCTCTTACCAGTGTATCGCCAGGTGTACTTCGTCCACAGCAATCCAACCAATCGGTCCCAAAATATCCCAGTTAAAGAGGAAATGCCGTAAACATATTCTTTATAAATCTTTACAATCATTCACAGAAAGAACCAACCAACCAGCCCTGTCTTAATGCACAATCCAAATTTTCTTCAAAACTTGCCATTTTCTGAGTGTAGCTTGCTAACTTGATGTTTGTTGTTTGCCGAAACGAGTTGAGTTTGAGAACGGAGAGCGGAAGGTAAGGGACATCCGGCAAACATCCGATGGTGCCAGATGTGAGGCAATTATCCTGGAAATGTACTGTCGTTTATCCAGACTAGTCACAGATAAACATTTCAGAAGATGATGAGGTAAACACATTGTTTCATATAATTGCCACTTGTGGCTGCAGGGGCTGCTGTCAAGCAAAAGTTGCACAGACTTAATGTGTTCTGAATTCTTAGAAGAGGAGATTTTCCTGCTTTTGTGAGAACATATATACAGTGGTTACTGGTTGATTAGGCCTGCAGTCTCTCCCCAGTAACCCTGAAAATCTTCATAAGTAAATATACATTTTAGTCCAATCAAAAAGGTAAACATGATGCTCACATCAAGTCTGCAGGTGCTGACAAAAAGAGAACCATACAGTGCAAACACACGCGCCATTCATCATTTCTCGCAGCCATCGAGGTCTCTGCAGCGGGATTGCTGAGTCCAGTGCACCAGACACGACTCAGGATTGTTACAGACAGAATAGGTGTAGAGGAATTGGAGGAAGAGAGAGGTATCTGCTCAGACGGGGGGGGGAGAGGTGAAGATAGGTAGCGACAGCTGGAGCTAAGGATGACACATGCCAATGGCCAGGTTTGGTCTGAAGAGATCAAAACAGCTGCTTTGTTATACGTATATAAGTATACTTTACAGTATACTTGTGGGGTCCAGACAGCTTTGTGGGGCCAAAGTGCTGGACCCCACAACTTTAAAGGGCTGTTTGAGGGTTAAGACTTGGTTTTAGGATTAGGGTTAGAATTAGGTTATGGTTAGGATGAGGGTAAGGGTTAAGGTTAGGCATTTAGTTATGATGGTTAAGGTTAGGGTAAGGGGCTAGGGAATGCATTATGTCAATGATGGGTCCCCACAAAGATGGTGAAACGCAATGTGTGTGTGTGTGTGTGTGTGCGCGTGTGTGTTTGTGTGTGTGTGTGTGTGTGTGTGTGTGTGTGTGTCTTCCTGCATGTAGACAAAGAGATGCATATTAAACACTGGATTTCAAACTATATCCAGTTAACATTGTTTTACTTTACTCTGTCATCCTGGAGCGTTACACGGCGATACACCTTTTTTACCTGCTTCTTTGTTGACATATTTGTGTATATTTATCGCACAAACCGATTAAAATGTTACTCATTCCGATACTATAAAGATGACAACAGAACTGTGCTCCGCTAATGAAAGTGCAGCCATGGTTGACAATGATTAATACAAGATATGTCTACTTACTGTTTTTTTCAATGCAGGAGCTAATGAATGTTTGATCAAGGGTAATAAATGTTTGATCTTTATATGATGAGGAGGTAATGAAAAAGCTTTTTCCGTATTATTTCCCATGCAGGATCATCTTTTATGAATGTGCTCGACTGCTCGTGCTGATGAAATTGCTTTGATTTGAAATTAGAGAAAACTCAAGCCAGCGTTTAGCAGAGGGGTTACATATATTCTCCTGTTGCCACAGTAGGTGCTGCTGGTTCGCAGTGATGTGAATGATGTGATAATTTCTCACTTTTCATATATAATGTGGCGATTATATTGTTGTTCATAACCGCTGATGTGGGGCTGATTGGGTTTGTTTTTCTCCTTATTAAAGCCGGAGCGGAGGAGCAGAATTGATGAATATTCTATGAGAGTCTTTGTTTTGTCTGGCTTTTATTTTTTTTTTCACATTCAACAACCTTGCTCCATTTTCCTACGCAGCCTTTCCATCAACAGTACTTTGCAACAAAAATAAACTCTTGTTTTTTACTTATTATTTCTCCATTAAAGGTGACCAAAATAGAAGCACAAAAATACTTCTCAGATCTCATTTGAACGCTCTGATGTTTTTTATGTATTACAAGCAGTTGCATCACTCATTGCAGCTTTTCCAGATGAGTTCCATTTTGTTTCCTGCTGTCCTTTTCATTGTGAACAGCCTGATGCTTTGTTTGGTAAGATAAAAACAGATATTGATTTTGTAAATATGGATGATGTTCAAAGACTGAGTGGGCTGTTCACATGTGACGCATATAAATTAGCCAGTTATCTTGAGAAAGCCTGGGAGAAGAGTAAAAAAGCTCTTTACCAAGAGGATCTGTAGATAATTGTATGTACTGTTTTTTTCATTTTTGTTTTCTGTTATTTATGTATTTCTCCACATGAATTGTATATGCGAGACCGGAAGATGTCTGTTAAATAGTGGTGTCTTGTAATCCCATGTGGGATGGGCCAAATGATTGGCATGACACGAAAATAAAATGAAACTAACTAACTAACATACAATAGGATGCTTAAGTAGAACCTGGCAGATGGGAGCCAGTCCTAAGCTGGCAGGTCTGACTTTGGACAATGTGTGAGTAATGAAAGCAATCACACCGACAGTCCCCCTGACCTGTCAGTCTGGAGTTGTTTACTGCCAGCTCCAGCAATGCCCTTCTCTAACTTATACTGAAGTGGTCAATACCATTAGCACCTCTGGTGAGCTGGCCAGGCAACCACTCAACTACTACTACTCCGCTGCTGCTGCTGCTGCTGCTGCTGCTGCTGCACAACACTGCAGAGTCAGAATGAGAGTCACTTCCAAGTCTGTTCATGGCATTACAGGACTTTATTTTGGCGACTCTGGGCCTAAGATAGGGCTGCTCGATTATGGAAAAACAATCCAACAATCCTCCAAAACCTACGATGATATGGGCGGTTTTGTTCCCTATCCTCTAACACACATGTCAAACTCAAGGCCCGTGGGCCAAATACGGCCCCTTGCAGATTTAGATCGGTTCACAATAGATTTTAGCCCACCTAGTTGCAAGTCAAACCAAAAACACGGGGAAGTGGATTTTAAACTGCAATTCCCTGACATTGAGTATGTTTACATGCACACCAATATTCCACTATTATTCCGAATATGACAGTATTCCGAATTTGATACAGGTCATGTAAACTGCATATTCCGGTTTGATATTCCGAATATAGCATTTTCCAATTAAGACGTGGGATATTCTGGTATTATTCGGGTTTTAGAGGCATTCTTTGGACATGTATACAGCGCATTCGGAATATGCGTCTCAATCTGGGTTTTTACCGCCATTTACGGCCTCTTACCTGTTTACGGCTTACGGTCAGCTCTGTGCGTTGCTATGGTTGCTGTACACAGACCAACCAGCCAACAGTTTGCAAGGCTGCAGACCCGATAAGAAGGAGAAACAGCTACTTTTAAACATTATCAAAGACTTGGATATCAACAGGCTTTTGCCGACCTTTTCAAGAAGCTGGTTGAGGGAATGAAAGAGGGACGCTGTGTTCGCACGCTCCAACACTTCCATCGCCCTATTAGTGAAATATTCACTTTCATTAGCCATGTAAACAGCTTAGTTGGAATATCGTCTTTTTCGGAATAAGGGTAAAAACCGGAATATTATGTGCATGTAAACGTAGTCAATCAAAGCAGCAAGCAAAGCACTGGCCCTTGATGTTATTCTCTTTTTCCAGTGTAGTGAAAATTAGTTATTGACACCCCTACTTTAGGGTTTTAATGTGACACTTCAGCAGCAAATTAGTGCCCCTAGCGGTGGCTGATATGCAACCTCATCAAAACCAGTGAACGTTGGTCGCGGTTTTGAGCGTAAAGGTCGCTATGTTCTTTTTTGTAAATTTTATTTATGCATATTATTCAGTATAGCAATAAGAAGACAGCCTGCAGTGGTCCTAATATGTAGCAATGTCTTACAGCTTTTACCAACTGCTAACACATGTTTTCAACATGTCTCCTTTTTTCAAAACTCTACACACAATTCCCAAAACTGCACACACAAAATGCTAAATGCCTCACATCTCCTTCAAAATGAAACACTGCATTCAAAATGCCATAAACACATCTCAAAATGAAGCATTTGCATCAAATGGCAAACACTTTTTTCGTAATAGTACACATTTTTGGATATACCATGTACACACTAATGTTCTAAATCTGGGAGGGGGGGGGGGTATTGTATGCAAAACCAAGTCTGATTGATTCATAATGCTGAAATAGTCATTAGATAGTTACATGCCTGTTCTCATCATCTTTAGCTATAAAGTTTGATTTGCGCTCAAACTTTTTGTCACCAAAATCCCATTGAGGGGTCACCAAAACTCAAACACGCTACCTGTTCTTGTTGCTAGGCAGTTTGAACTCAAACAATGTAATCTTTGCCATTATAGATAGTGTGGACCAAGGGAAACAAACAAAGTGTGACTGGGCTTTGGCCGAATTCCAAACTAGGCCTACATCCTGACACTCTGTATCTGTGACCTCTGACCTCTCTGTTAGGCAAAAGCCAACTGGCCACACATAGAAATCAATCAATATTAAGTTATTCTACAGCTGCATGGGCAGTGTGCTCTACAGTGTAGTAGTGTCATTATCGTAGCATTACAGTCATTTTTCAATTGATAAAATGAGAAGTGAGAAATTACCATCACAAGTTCCCAAAACTCAAGGCGAAGTCATCACATTGCTTATATGGTCTCAACAAAAGTAAAAAAACAACAAAAGAATTCACTGTAAAATAGTATAATATATATATACTGTATATATAGTATAAGTTTGCATGTAAGCTAGAGTGGGTTTTCTCCCGTGGTTCTCTGGCTTCGTCCCACAGTCCAAAGACATGCAGGTTATTTTAATTGTTGACTCTAAAATGCCCGTAGGTGATTGTGAGCGTGAATGTCAGCTGGGATTGGCTCCTGCCCTCCACAACCCTGTAAAGGATAAGCGCTTACAGATAATGGATGAATGGATGGATGGATATATAGTATAATAGTAAATCAGGACAAACAGCAAATCTTCACATTTGAAAAGCTGAACGTAGTGAATGTTTGGCAATAAGGCTTGGAAAAGGACTTGTGCTAAATTACCAGGGACTCATTTTTCTAGTTTGTTATGAGTAAGTGATATTAAGTAGAATAAGATGCAGTAAATAAATGATGAGAGTCTTCCTCCTGAGGCAGAAAATTGTCATGGCGAGGTCTGAAGTACACATTCACATTGTGCTGAAAGAAACGTTAAGAATAGACAGATTGAGAAAAAGGGGAAAGAGGGCAGAGCGAGCTGCTCTGAAGTGTCTAAAAGTAGGGGGGGGGGGGGGGGTGTTGGGTAAGCTCGGAAGTGTAGGACCTTCAAATGACACTGCAAAAAGTGTGTTCCAAAGCAGTGGTTGGCAGCGCCATCATTCATGTACGGCGGTGTGTTAACATCGTTGTGTGGGCTTGTGCGTGTGTTTCTTCCATGTGCGCATAAAACTGAATGAGGACACTAAAGTGAGTACTCTAGATGTATTATATTATCATGTGCGTGTATCTGCATGTGTCAGTGTGTTTGTGCATGCGTGCGTGGCTGTTGGAATAATGCCCCTCCCCCCCCGCGGTAATCCATCTCCCATCCTGCCACTTTCTATTCAAATCATGCCTAGCGTGTGCAAATGTGCCACCCGTCAGCTTCCTCGCTCAGAGTGAGCTCTTGTGGCATCTAAGGGCACTTCACATGCTGCTATTTGAGCTTGGCTTGGTCCTTCTCCCAGTCCTCTGCATCTAACACACTCACACACACACACACACACACACACACACACACACATACATTACCTCCAAATGAGCCGTGAGTCATACCGTGGAGGGATTCTAAACCAAAGCAACTCTGAACTCCAGGACAGATGAAGTTTGTTTGGACCAATTTGTGTGAGTGTAACATTCTCATGTAGAATAAGAATAAAAATAGGTATATGGCTGGGTTTGGGGCATTGCAAATGAGAGTAGACCAAGATTACTTTGCAGTAAAGTTAGTCTGGCATTGCCAGACCTTCCTCCACAGCGCTGCTGAGGAGGGTCTGGCTAGTCCACACAGCATTCTGGGATGGGAGAAAAACGTGCTCTGGTTTATTGCCATTTCTTTAAACCAATCACAATCGTCTTGGGTGCCGGACGGAGCAACGGTGCCTCTGCAAAACAGCCTCGGGAAGGAACTTGTTTTGGTGGAACGTGTATGTTCAAAAGTAGTTTTAGTCGTGCAACAGAAAACTAGCTAGTCTATAGTCTATAGATAGTCTAGCTAGCTGTCTGGATTTACCCTGCAGAGATCTGAGGAGCAGTTAACCATAGTCCTCAGAAATCCACCGGAGTTTAGAACGCCAACACAAAGATAGCGGAAGGTGACGGACATCTGGCCGAAATGAGGGAAATCCAGCAATCCCGGAAATGAAACTTCGTTGCTATAGACTACACTAAGGTAGATTGCCCTTCATTCAGTCAGAGAGATAACTGCAAACCTGAAATTTTAAAATACTGCGGCCTCAATGTATTTAAGTTAACAGTTTCCAGACTCATAGGTAGCAGCAAAAAACAAGTTTTAGCATTTATAAGTAGCAGCAGTAGTAGTAAAACTTGTACTAACAATGGTGTAATCTAACTCTGTTTCCCCGTTGACATCTGTTGCCCCCTACCTAAACCTGAACCAAGGGGGGCGCTACACATTTTAACAGGAGGGAACCACTATTCGATGGGGGAGCAGACTTCGTCACAACACCGGCACTGAATTAAATGTTGCTCTATCTATCTAGAAGCTATCAAAAACTGCTAGTTTCTTTCTACTGCTGCTCCATAGAGAGCATACTGACTTATTGTATCTGTGTGTGGTTTTTCGGCTGCACAGCAGTAGAGAGGAAAGTGCTCCAGAGGGTCATCACCACCGCCCAGAAGATCATTGGCTGCCCTCTCCCCTTCCCTTTCCTGGATGATCTTTACAGTTCCCGTTGCCTCAAAAAAGCCCAGAGCATACTAAAAGATCCATCTCACCCCAGACACTCTCTGTTTGAACTAATGCCCTCTGGCAAACAAACTAACTTACTAACTAACTCGGGCAGATGTTTCAGGACAATTAAAACACGGAAACAGTTTCTATCCAAAAGCCATAACTGCACTCAACGCTACTTGAGTTTTAAGCATGAATCGTGCAGGGAATGTCTTGCATGTGTGGTATGTCTGTGTTTTTGTGTCTTTACTTTCTTTTTTTTTTAAAACTCTCTTTTATATATTTTTATAGTGATTTTTAGAGGCTCTTCTACATTTTTTCATTCACCATTTGCACTTTTGCTGATGTTTTGCACTGATGGGACTGCATCCAATTTTGTTGTACATGTACAATGACAATAAGGACTATTCTAATCTATCTATCTATCTAAAGCAGCAGTAGTTGTAGGTCTAGTGCAGTAGGAGCAGAAGTAGTGGTGTTAGCAGCTATTCAGCCCCATAAAAATGATTCAAATGGAAAACATATTTCTCACAGCTCATAAACAGATGCAACAAGTCAAAATGTTAGGGAACTGCTGCATTTGAGGATGAATTTAGACGGTCTTCCATCACAGGCTCTGACATCCTGCTGCTGCTGTCGAGATGAAATTACACCAGCTTTCTAATGGTATGGCAGTATCTAGATGTCATTTTATGCAGCCTCTCTTCTTGTTTATAGTATGTTGCATGAGCAGGACTAAGTGTGTGTAGAGGAGGAGTGCTTTACATGTAACACCACAGTATCGCAGCATCAAATATTGATTACATTTTAAAGAAGCATGCCTCTGAGCTTTGCTTTACAATCACAACCACATGCAACCTGAAGTAACCACTTGAGGTTTAATGTGAGCCTCCACACAACCTCCTCTTCCGACTCATCAGCTTATGAATAATGTCTGCCTTCTCCACCGTGATAGAACCAGGAGCATACCACGCCTGAACTTAGAGCTCATTACATTCCCTTTTGCCGGGTTCACGGGCTGCATAAATCTCTATGACTCGGTGAGTTTCATGAACCTGCCCTTTGTGTTGCTTTAAAAGTCAAGCTTATCATCCTTTTGTTAGCAGCCAACCCGAATTTGACCTCAAATGAATCTCTTCCTTTCAGCGTTGTCTCCGTGTTAAGGGAAAGTGTTATTTGCTTCCTGAGAACAGTGAAATGGAGAGCTAGAGGCGGTGTAGGATTAGCACCATGGGAAACGAAAGGCCCTATCCAACCGCTGTAGTACTACTCCTGTGGTTGCAAATAAAACTTAAATACTTCATCTCAATACCTAAAATGTGCGATAATCTGTTAAAAAAATGAAATGCAAAGCTGTGTATTTTTTTTTTTTAAGATTATTTTTTGGGCTTTTCCACCTTTATTCGATAGGACAGCTAGGTGAGAAAGGAGAGAGAGAGGGGGAAGACATGCAGGAAATCATCACAGGTCAAGGCATAAACCTCTCAGTATATGTCCGCCTGCTTTACCCACTGATCCAACCCGGCCACAATTTGTGTGAAAAATTAAGGAACATCATCACAGTGATACAAGAATGATCCAATATTGCTATAATATTGCTGATTGGTTTGCAAAATTGGTCTAATATAACAGAGCTGCAACGATTTGTGGATTATTTTATTAAATTAACCGCCAGAAAAAATAATCGGCAACTGTTTTTTGATAATCAATTAATTGCTTGAGTCATTTTTTAAGCAAAAACTCCAAATATATTTTCAGGTTGCAACTTATCCAATGTGTCTAAGTTGTGAAGGACATTTTTCACTATTTTCAGACAATTTATAGACTTAACAATGAATCGATTGATTTAGGAAATAACCATTAGTTAGACGTGTGAAAATGATGGCTACCTCAGCTGAACAGTATCACCGTATTGCCAACCCCTATAGGTTTGTGAAGAGGCAACCAAACTTTTGTGACTATCAGTGAATTTAAAATGTCTAGCCAGATTTATCCCTTATGTCATCTTTTAACTCACTAAGGTTCTTTCCATCCAGATTATAATCTACGGGGCTGAAGTGCTCAATCCCGAGCCTGGAGGAACTCTAAATAACTGGTATTGAATCAATTAGCTGCCTAATTGGGCTGAGATAAAGACTGCCTTTCCTTATCGCCAGCCCCAGCAGCCATTACAGATGGCACTGGGGATCTCCCAGTGGATGTGCCAGTAGGACATAGTGAAGCTGCTGATGGTTTTTGCAATCTAACATTAATCCAAGAGGGAGCTAGAGTGTACTGTATGTGAAGTATACAGACGTAGACACTGTAAAACATCATGAAGGAATTTAGTGGAATCAACTAATCATTTGTCATTACCTTAAATATATGTTTTACTAATTTCAACCTACAATTTCTAGTTTCAAACCACTTCAGAATTTATAAACATGAATTGACTTGACGTGATGAGTTGAATGAATGTACAACTGAGAGTTCAATCAAATGATCTAATTAAGTTTCTAAAGAAACATAGCCAGCTGTTCGCATGCGTTGTTTGAGACTTGACTTAAAGGTCCTATGACATGCTGCTTTTTGGATCTAGTCTCTTTATATAGTCCTCAGTGGTCCCCTAATACTGTATCTGAAGTCTCTTTTATATAGTCCTCAGTGGTCCCCTAATACTGTATCTGAAGTCTCTTTTATATAGGCCTTAGTGGTCCCTATACTCTGAAGCCTTTTATGGTCCCCTAATACTGTATCTGAAGTCTCTTTTTATATACTAGAGTCTATAGTAGGGTCTATCTAATACTGTATCTGAAGTCTCTTTTATATAGGTCTTAGTGGTCCCCCTAATACTGTTTCTATCTTTATGGCTTAGTAGTCTCTTTTATATAGACCTTAGTGGTCCCCCTAATACTGTATCTGAAGTCTCTTTTATATAGGACTTAGTGGTCCCCTAATACTGTATCTAAAGTCTCTATTATATAGACCTTAGTGGTCCCCTAATACTGTATCTGAAGTCTCTTTCCCGAAATTCAGCCTTGGTGCAGAATTACAGCCACTAGAGCCAGTCCCACAATGAGCTTTACTTAGGATGTGCCCATTTCTGTGTCTGTAGCTTTAAATGCTATTGAGGAGGAGAGGGGGGGCAAGGTGGAGGGTGGGGGTGTGGCCTTGACCAACTGCCATGCTTCGCTTGTTTTCAAGTCATGATGTCTCTCTCTCATGGGTGGGCCAAATTCTCTGGGCGGGCAAAGCAGAGAAAGGGGAGGTAACCTTTCCCCTTATGACATCATAGGGAGCAGATTCCAGATTGGCTTTATTATTTTCTAGTTGGAATGATTCAGTTTACTCACGTGTATAGGTAAAATACTGCTTATAAATTGAATCATCTTAAAACATTCACAGTGCAGAAATGTGGCAGCAAAGCAGCCAACCCATTTTCATGAACAAGTTCGTATGATATCGTACAAAAACTTCATCATCATGTGTAATTAAAACCGCTGGCTGGTCTTGACAGTTAAGTTGAAGTTGAGTTTAGCTGATAAAAGTGACTATGATGCGACAACGACAGTTAAGTTTAGGCACCAAAACGACTAGTTAAGATTAGAAAAAATGATTTTGTTTTGGATTAAAACACCAGTTCCCTTAAGTAGACGTAGTACTCCCATGACACAAACACGTGTTTCCTGGGTGAAAGTCTTGTGTTTTCCCCAGGACTCAAACTCCACTCCCCAGCCTGAAAGCCCTGTGTTTTATGACCACAGCGCTCTTAAACAGCAGCAGGCAATGTGGTTCGTACAGCAATACATGGATTTCGGTGCATTCATTTTTGTAGCTATATGTATGAACGGTTCATGAGAAAAGCCCGAAGCAGCACAACACAACAGACACTGCATTAGTTTGTTCAGCATCATTTTGACCTCAGTCAGTTTCACTTTGTCTGGAGGACAGGACAGGTGGTTTGGAAGAAAATCCAGCCTGCTGTAGCTTTCCTTTTTTCTGTTTTCTGTTCTGATTCTGACAAAAAGCGAGACCTCTACCGTAGCATCCGTTGCACTGTACTGTATAAGTGTGTGTGGGGGGTGGATTACACTACCATTTGCTTGATTGTACATTGGAACCTCCCACATCAATACCAGCATGTAAGGACATCTGTTACCCTGCGTCCCCTGGGAAAGGTATGTAGAGTGATTATTTCTACCATGTGAACAGACATTTGCAGAGACCGAGCCACTTTCACAAGGACAGATAGGAAGTGCAAGAAGGAAGTGATCATTTAAAGATCTGTGGATTAAATGTAATTTGCGGATCAAATGGCACATTTTATGTGGGTCTCAATTACATTTTATTCAGTATGGGCCCCGTTTAATGAGGGCTTATGCCATGATATGCACCATTATGCAATGGAACCTCCCACAAAGCAATTCATTATTACCTTAGCTAATGACACACTGGAGCCACTAATCTGCTAATACCTGCCGTTTTAGCAATCTCTAGTACCATCAGTTTTCCAGAAGCTCGCCGAGCTTTGTCCTTTGTTTCGGCAACTGACGGCAGAAGCGGTGAAACTTGGTGAGTGAGCAATGGTGAACAGCTGTCGCTCCCCGCAGGAGCCGCAACCTCGCCACCTGTTGGCAGGCGATTCAGGAACGTGACCCTTAGACCTCGCTCTGTTTTGTAACCAAAACTCAGTTTAGGAGGAGCAGAAAAAAGGATGGTGGATGGACAGTGGATTGACTTTGAAGACTTCTGGAGAGCAATATTTATGCAGCAACTGAAACTATCCAAATAAATGGTCCCCTCATGTGACATACATATAAAGTTCTTCTTCATGGCATCATGTTTGCTATGGACCACTTAGATGTGCATCAGATTACAGCCGGTGAAAGGAGGTATTTGAATACTTAGAGCAATAGTTTGACATTTTGGGAAATGCACTCAATCATTTTTTTACCACGAGCTAGATGATAAGATTGATACCACTCTTATATCTCTACAGTAAATATAAAGCCACAGCCAACAATCGCTGTCTGTTTTCTCTATAAATGCCCATACTAGTTAGAATCTTTTTTTTAAAGGGGGGATGTTGTTTTTTAGGAAGTATACTTCTTCACTTTGTTGCTGAAAGTTAAAGGGATACTTCACCGATTTAGCATTAAGCTTTGTATCAGTAGAAACACGGTAGTATTTTTGAATGACCGTGCTTCCCTCCCTCATGTCCCCCTGAGAGGGAAGATCTCTGTATTGTGGGTCTGGAAAAATGTATACCGATGACGCAAAAATCGTCGTTTTACGTCATTGGTATACATTTTTCCAGAGGCAAAGGACTACAGCCAGTACTTCCGCATAGCCCATAGGGGGTTGGGCGTCTTTTACGAAAATTGCCGAGGTAAAAACGACTGTCAGCCATCTTGAATCATCGCTTAGCTTCTCAGCAGAAACAGACGTGTTCATCCCGAAGGAAATTTTAGAACAACAATTATGTGCATACAAACTACCGCACACATGTACCACCGGGATACATTGCTAGCCGGTAAGGGGACATCCTCAGCGGTGTGCGGAAAGCGGGACGAGGGTAGGAGTTGGAGCTAGGTAGAAGCTAACGATAGCCAGCCACCTGTGCCAGGCTTCGCCTGCTACGGAGACCAGCACAGCCTCAGTAGCGGCTCTGTCACCGGGTAAGACTAGCTAGCTAGTGGAGGTGGGCTTTTTTAACACGGACTGCTGGAGGAGTTTGTGACTGTTAGATGCCGACCATTCTACATATACTTCATAAGTGACCCAATTTAAAGATATATTCAGCTTTCCAGCGGTGAAATATCCCTTTTAAGTTGGTAAGGTATTAAGGATCAATACCTCTCATATGTTGCTGTTAAATATGGAGCTACAGCCAGCAGCTGCTTAGCTTATCTTAGCTTAGATTAGCTTAGCATAAACACTGGAAACAGGGGGAAAAACAACCTTGCAAAATCCTCCTACCAGCCCCTCTAAAGTTCCTTAACACATTATATCTTGTTACTGTAATCGTTAAGAAAACCAAAGTGTACAAAGGACAAATGTTGTGTTTTTACAGGGGGTTATGTATGTATGTGCAGGACTATGTCTTGGCCAGGAGCAGTCACTTCCTGGAGTCTCTGCTGGTGACTCCCCCCCCCCCCCATCTTTGTGCTAAGCTAAATTAAGGGGCTGCATTGGCTGAGCTGCCATTAGCATGGAGAACAACAGATAAAACAATATACCTAAGCAAACACTAGACAACACACTTGATCAGTATCTTGGGCAGACATCCAAATTCAGTCACACATTCCCATTCAAGCACATACCATAAAATTAAGTTTAAAACAAATACAGGCGGCTGCAGACGTAAAATTGTTGGTGTGTGTGTGTGTGTGTGTGTGTGTGTGTGTGTGTGTGTGTATGTGTGCTTGTCTTTTGATCATTATCTTAGTTGAAATTGGTGTCAGATTTGACTTCAGATATGAATTAACATGAGCTGTCCTTTAATTAAATGATTATGAGCCACAATTTGGAATTACATATGAATGAAGCTTTAAGTTGCTGCTTACTCTTGTGTTGGTTGCTTATTTGAATGCAGAATATCTGCACAACACAGCATTGACACAACATTCAGGGTGGAGTCCGTAAATAGTTCTTCAAATTGAGTCAGTTAGTGATGATGGACATCTTTTTCTAAATCACTACCTTGACATTTGAGATCAAGCTCTGAGAATATCTCTGATGCACAGTTATCTCGTCTTAATTACCAGGGATCTGCGTTGCGCATTGCACACCTGCCTCATGAACTTGCGTCAGTCCTGGATGGGGGGTTTGGCAGTTTGGCAGTTTTGCTCCCAGTCTAAAATCTGTTAAATCCCTTTGTTGTCAGCAAAGTCTCCAGGTCCGTTCTTGGCTTATTTTAAAAGTGCACAGGGCCCTCTTTGAATACAGATGACACAATTAACATAGAAATCTGAGAGGGATTACCTTAATATGTCAAGAGACTTCCTAAATTAGAGTAGTGTGACACTGATACGATTCCCTATGCAAGAAATGGATTTAAGTAAAGATTATTATGTAATCGTAAAATACACCCCCAGGACTGTGTGTCACAGGTGACCTGCAGGATTCAGTAAGTGAGTCTGAGAAATGGACACAGGTTTGTTTGTGTATGAGTCTGTTTACTCATGCGTTTCTTCTTGCAAACTCTAACAGGGAACATGTGTAAATATCTGCAGACTTTGCCACAATCACATCGGACTTTCACTGTATGCTTTTCTTTTACCTCTTATCTTTCTCAGTCCAGTCAAAGCCTACGTATTGCACTGGATTTGGAATTGGTGGTCAGGGATATAGGCAGATGGGTGTTCACCTCCCCGCCTGCTCTGCCAGCCATGGCACAAATGTCACGACTCAGAGGGCCTTCGGTTGCTTCAGTACCACAGAGAAATCACACTGGCACGGATGAATAGATTTAATTCAAATGGGAGCCCAGCGCTATTCATGCATTTACAGACCCCGACTTCATTAAAGCTCCACTACTTTCTGGGGTCACGAGGAGGAATGTCAGAGGCAGGGTGTGACATGATAATGAAGGTTATAAAGTCTTAATGCACTTTCTACATTACTGGACTTCCTTTGATTGGAAATTTGAATTGTCATTTAAAAGTTGGGAAATTGAGTTATTAAAGTTGTAATCCTTAAGATTTCAGTCCTGGTTGATTTGGTGACACCCATGGTTACCGTGGTAACCGCAAGTATAGGTCCTTGACTGAGGAGGAGCTGGTCTGTTTACAGTACAGCCTTTTTTACTTGTTTGGCCTTTATTGATGGGACACATAAAGAAAGAAAAGGGGGTAGAGATAGGGGGATGACATATAGCAAAGGGCCCTGAATCGGACTCGAACCCGGGCCACTGTGATAAGGACTGAACCTTAGTACATGGGACACACGCTCAACCAGGTGAGCTACCGGGTCAGCCCACAGCTCACTGTGGCTGCCCTATCTTGTTTCATTACTTAATATTCAAAACTGCAGAATGCATATGCAGAAAATTACCTTTGTAAATGAATTTTTGATGAACATTGGCCATTAGCGCTAAGTCCCCTTGGTGTTTTGCTAGTTGGACGCTTTTAATGTGAAGCAGCAGCAGTAGGATGTTCCGTTATTAGCATTAGCAATAACTTAATACAGCTCTGATAGAGTGTAAAGAGAGTGAACTTTAAGAAGCGTGTCTCATATCAATGCCATAAAGTCAGGGATGTACTGGGACAAAAGTTCGGCCAGGGACTTTGGGATGGAGCGGCCTTTTATGAGAGCGTGTGAAGAGTGCACGTAGAACATTTTATGGAAGTCATTTTATATACTACTATATATAATCCTACATAATGTAACAAAGATGTAAAACAATAAAAACGTATCCAGCCTTTGTGGTGTAAAGACCTTCAACTCAGGATGTTTTGCACACCTGCCTCCTCAGTTTGCTGACTGCAGAGCTACATCTGCAGGAAAATGATATCAGTTACTTATACAATTACCAATAACTAACCCTTGAAAAGTAACAAAGATTTCTAATTCCGCAGGCTATTACATTCAAGTCAATAGTGGATCTTCTCTTAATTTCTGGTCCTGCCTCATCAGTGCTCTCGCCGACAGTGGTATTAACCTTGGCCTTTCCACTACGGAAAAGCTTGATTCATTTTGCAGCAACTTGCTCTAACTATACTTCTTTTTAACCTCAACTTCTCAGCGCCGCGCATCTCTTTTTCATCTTCACCACCTTTTTTTCGTTAAGACACTTTTAGGTTTTCCTAAAGCCAATCAGATTTAACAAAACAGGGAGCAGTCCAAGTAAGGGAGGGGTCGTTCGGCCACTCGCGTCCCCACCTCGAAAATGACGGTATTGAGTTGTCCCATTCTGACGGCTGGGCCAGAGCTCCGTTTTGCTCTGTCTGTGGATGTGAGAGCCAGGCCAGCCATGTCACGGCTGTGGGCCGTAATGTCGCCTGGTATAATACCTACAACTGTAACTGACATCTAAAATTTAAATATGACCGCCGGCCGGTTTGGCCCGTGATGGACCAGCCGTTCGGGAAATCTCCTGATGGCTAGTCCGCCCCTGGATAAAGTTATGCTGGATCACATACATGCCTGTGAATCCTTTGTGCATCTGAAGGCTATTTGAATCCAGCACAGGAATGTCTGACTCTGCCTCTAACAATGAAAACTACTATATAGAGCGGCAATTGCAGAATGTTGTGCAGAACATTAAATGGCTATTGCTTAAAAAATAGCCATTCAAAATAGTGTCAAAAATGGGGTTTGATTTAATGAAAATCTTAAGGTTTATCATTTTAACACGCAGAAATGTTTTTCAGCTAGCTTATGACCTCAACAATATTATGTGTGTTGCTTTGGCAACAATCATTTTGCATGAGTAGTCACTTATTTTAAATTATTATTATTATTATTAACTTAATTATTTGTTTTTGCAGTTACATTCCATACAAAGAAGAAATGCAAACAGGGATGCTCTTCCCCCTTTGCTATTGTCAAAGCAGCATTGATTGTATCAACATGCAATTAAATGGTAATTCAGTGATGCAGTGCTATTGTGGGAAGCTCTGCACGAACGGTCCCTTTAATTATCCCTGATTGTGATTACAACATGGTTGTGCATCTTTATCTTTGCATACATTG
Organism: Sander vitreus; assembly: GCF_031162955.1. Lineage (NCBI taxonomy): Eukaryota > Metazoa > Chordata > Actinopteri > Perciformes > Percidae > Sander > Sander vitreus. The sequence continues at coordinate 6,443,960 of NC_135874.1, read as the reverse complement.
TTTGCCCAACTTTCCATAAATCAAGACAATAGTGGAACTGCAGAGGATACTTACAGCACCGCCTCCTGTGGAGGTCAGAGCTAACTTTCCTCTCTGCGTTTGCTGTGGTGTTGTACAGTAGTGAGTGTAGGATTTGAGATGACGTGTTGGTGATTTACTGTGTCTTTACTCTTTCTTCAAGGACAGAGTCATGAAGTAGGGCTACTTCAGCCATTTCTGCTGCTGCTGCTACTGCTACTGCTGCTGCTGCATCATCGTTATCCACATTTCCTTAGCATCATGCTCGTGGTTTCAGCAGATAGGTTACAGGGGCAGCCGTGCACAGGGAATGACAATAGAAGGTTGGTGTATTGTTATCAAATTAGATTGATCCCTCTGCTTCAGATCGCCACAATGCTGCTTTTAAACAAATGCGTTTCATTCCGTCAGCCTGATGTGATTTATGTTGCGATCTCTTGCTGTCCCAGATTGGGGTTCGCAGTTGAAGGACGCGACCCGTCACTTAGCAAATGACACAAGTGTTTACGTCAACGCTGCACAACATGCCTTCAGTGCATCTCCCTGCCCCCGGTGGCCTCGACACGGATGCAGAGTCACAGCGAGATTGTTGTCTAGTAACGGTTACCATGGATGCCACACGGTGCTGTCAGGGGCTTAATTGTAATGGATTTAAATTGAACTGTTGAATTTGGAGCTGGGAGAGGCAGAGAGGGAAAGTGGGGAAGGAGAAAGATGAGGAGGAGGAGGATGGCTGTAGAGACTGAGGGAGGAGGGAGCGACAGAAATAGTCTGAGCATTAAAAAAAAAAAGACAGAGAGGTGGAGAGAGACAGACACAGTCAACCAAAGAGACAATGAGCCAGAGATAGAGGAGGGGGGGGGAGTCGCTCTGAAAGCCCTCGCCATCTGTGATGAGGACTTGGAAGAGCAGTAATTGATCCTGAGAGGTGTGTGGGGGCTGTTCTCAGCGCGGAGCTATGGATGAGCCGCGCTACTAGCTGCCATGCCAGTGGCACACCACAGTGTCAGGCATGTCTTAACGCACAGGTGAGGGCCAGCCGGGGCACTAACCTTCTATGTGGGCTCTCATTAATGTCCATGTCGGTAATGACCTTCTCCAACCCCACCCCACAATGACATTACTACTGCTCTAAGGAGGGCCAAGTCAGGTGCTTTGCCTCTTTCTTAGAGCAGTGAGACTCCATCTCTTCCATGCAGGACAGCGCCCTGGGATGATCTGATTTATTTTTGACCAGAATAGTTTGTTTCTGGGTGGCTCAGCAGTCGCCTCACATGTGTGACTAGGAGTGTGTGTGGTTGTTTATCTATGTTGCTGTGGCTGTATTACTGAATGGGACTACCGATGACAGGCCAGAGTTGTTTACGTTTGTTGTTGGAAAGTCACCGAGCTCAGTTAAAAGTAGTGATGTCCTGATCAAATTGGTCAATCAAGTTACACTGGATTACATGCAAGCCTCATTACCCACGTATCCCCTCATGTGAAACACATTCTAATGTACGGGTTCCTATGATATCGTACGAAAACTTATGCACACCAATTTGTGTGATATCCTACGAAATTAGGCGACCACTGAACTATCACAATACATAAGGTTTAGCGGCCTTTACAGTTTCTATTTAGCAGAGAAAAGGTTACTGGAGTCGGGTTCAGAGGCCGTTGCACTTGAGCTTAGCCGACAAAAGTTGACCGCCATGCAGAGACAGCAGTTAAGTTTAGGCACCAAAACCTCTTAAAAAAGATCGTGGTTTGGATTATAACTAACCCTAAACACCGCTCCCCTTAAATAGTACTCCTGGAAAACGAACACGCGTTTCCTGGTTAAAAGTCTTGTGTTTTCCCTTTAACCTCTTCCGGGACACAAACTCCGCTCCCCTGCTTGAAAGCCCTGTGTTTTACTTTTCCTAGCTATATGTACGAATGGATCATGAGAACAGTCTGTCATGTGTGAAGGCAATTTGAATCCAGAGTGAAGGACTCCACCACTAACAATGAAAACTATTATACAGTATGGAGAAGTAATAAAATAAGCCTAAATTCAACCCTAACACATGCCAACCATAAATAAGCATCAAAAATAGGGTTTGATTGAATAGCAATAGCAATGAAAATCTTGGAGTTTTATATCTGTTTCTCTATAGGTCGGTCGCTGTTTTCTGTATTTTGTGAATGCTTTTTTGTATAAGATCAAATAGCTTACCTTTAAAACTAATGTCATTCCCATCAGCCTCAGCTGTAGGCTTCTTTGTGTTTAGTGCTAATAGTGCAAAGCAAATACAGGTCAGTGTAAGTATGTTAGCATACTGATGGTAGCATTGAGCTTAGTGAAGAAATATAAGAGCAAGAGTAGATCTGCTTTAAGGCTTTCTTTGATGGTTTCCTGTAATATTTTGTATCATATTTCAGAGGAGTGTCAGTGTGGATCTCTGGAGGGGTTTTGGAGATTTTGGAGGGGTAGAGGGCTTTTACATGTCTGTGCAAGGGGGTTGTTGTCTCATAATCCGTCCATATGACAGCAATAAGTGGGTAAAAGGATGAATGAATGAATACGTTTATTCCTATTAAGGTCATTGTTCAGTATTTCTAGAATAAACTGCAAATGGTTAAGTCTTACAAGTGGTTACTATTGTGTCAATAAAAGACTTACATTGCTTCATGATTTGTTTTAATTGTGTGGGAACAGCCATTCTGGAGGATGTCCCATTTAGGAACAAAATTCTTTAAATACACATGAGAAAATATTTATACGCAGGCTGTCTCATACCCAGAGGATAAGACATGAAAGTATTAATAAAAAAAAAGTAACTTCCACTGCGGCTCTCTGTGGAAAAGAAAACGGATAGTAATGTTGAAGTTCTTAATGTTGCGTATGATAAGTGGATATTGAGGGCTTCAGAAGGATCCTTGGGGCTTCGCCTGTGTGAGAAGCCGATGAGACGACTCGGAGGCGGCCGTGGCTCTGTCTGTGCGCCCTCGGCCGGGCAGGGCTGTTAATCAGCGCTCAGGGTTACATCAATGATGTCAGCACAGTGGCCACAATACATCACACTGAGCAACCGGGAGACACTTCAGTCCATGGTGAACTCAGCACTGCGCCCCCCCTGCTGGAGTCTTTACCTGCGTGTGTGTGTGTGTGTGTGTGTGTGTGTGTGTGTGTGTGTGTGTGTGTGTGTGTGTGTGTGTGTGTGTGTGTGTGTAAGGCCTGGTCTGATGACATTATCAGGGTTGGTAATCTGCTCTGTAATTGCCTGCTGCTAACACGGCAGTGATGCTGATATGGCTGCAGAATAAACAGACTGTTAACAAGTAGAGGGAGCTCGTCTCCACTTGATCCGCACAGCACAGCGTGACATCTGGACTGGACGAATCCCGGAGAGGAGGAGAGACAAAAGACAGACTGACACTGGGAAGCAGGGAGTGAGAGATGCATAAAGACAGACAGGAGGGAAAGAGAGAAGAGGGGAGTAAAACGTGTGAAAGACCAAAAGAGAAGTGGAAAAAAAAGAGGCAGGGGGGTAGGTATAGAAATGTGTGCTATTGTGACATTTACCTCAATAGTTTTTTACTCCGTGACAAAAAATAATCAGCTCACTATTTTTTCCTTAAAAAAGCAGTTCAGTTACTCCTCCTTCTACAAACCTTGGTCAGATTGCACCCCAGAAAACCAAAAAAACAAATTTTGGTTTCTTTCAATTAGTTCATTGTGTATCTGTATGTACGGAAAAGGAAGTCTCTTTTCCAGAAAAAGACACACACAAATACACACTACAGAGTAGAGGAGGACAGGAAGACTGCAAAGTCAAAGTGTGGCATATTTGGAGAGTGAAATTATTATTAAGGTCATCATCTTTAGTTGACTACAGAGTACTTAGTCAACTAAGTAATTGGTTTGGTTATTTACAGTCTGACCCACAGCAGACTTGTTTTTTTGTAAAATATACAAAAGACACATCCTAGCAAAGGTAGGTAACTATTTTGAAAATTGATGATTTGTGTGATTTGCAAAGCAATAATATAACAATAACAATCACGTTCTTATTTTCTGTTGTTCTCTGTTTTATATCATTGTCAACTGAATATCTTTAGACGTTAATATACCAAAACAAGACAAGACAATACATAGTGTTTTTGCTTTTTTTCTGACATTTTATAGACCAAAAAACTAATCGATTGTTTGAGAAAATAATCGGCAGATTATTCAATAATAAAAATAACTGTTAGTTGCAGCCCTAGTGATAGCTAACAACCGGAACATTCTCTCAAGTGTCTTGGAAAATATGTGTTTTTGATACTTGAGGACAATACATTCGTTCCAGGTATCATTTTATGCTAAAATGTTGTACATATCCTGGGATAATTACATTTCTTTAAACAAACTAATCAAAAAGTGCATTTGTTGGCTGATCTACCTCAAATAAGTTGGATTAGGCCACAAGGCCCTAAAACATTTTTTGGTTCAAGGACAGAAAACATTACATTTTGCTGCTAAGTATGTTCGGACATTTTATACCTGGTATTAATAGTTGACAGCAGAGAGATGACAGCAAACAAAGGGAAAGAGAGAGAGAGACATACATTAGGGAATGAAACTGGAAAATACAGAAAATAGAGGGATGAGTGGAGAAGTAGAAAGATGTGTGAGAGATAGTGGGGTATAGAGATGGGGAATTAGAGATAAAGAAATGAGACAGAGGCTGGGAAGGGATAATGGGAGAGATTCAGAGTGGAGCAAAAGGCCGTGGAGGACAAACCACCAGAGACTCAGGCAAAAATAGCAAAAGGAACAAGACTCTTGTTAATATGAGAAAGTGTCCCATGTGAACTGCAGCATATGCGCTGATTAGGAGCGTCTCCAGTGCGTCCAGAGGCAGGCTGTCTGGGGTTTGTAGGGTTTCCCAACCAGCCATCTTCAGACATACAGATTAAATGAAATATGGAACCTAAAAGTGAATCGGTTTCTATTGGTACATTTTATTTTCACGTGTCCTCCTTAAAGGAACAATTTATTTTTGGAAATTACTTTCTTAGCGAGAGTTAGATTTAAAGATTGATATCACTCTCATGCCTGTACTGTAAATATGGAACTACAGGCAGCATCCAATACTGGAATAGGGGGGAAACAGCTAGCTTGGCTTCTTCCAAAGGTAATAAGACTTCAAAACAAATCTTGTTTGTTTTATTTATACAGAAATGGAAATTAAAAAATGTAAAGTTGTTTTGACGAGGGGTTATGTGGGGAATTGGCTTGGGGGCAGTGACTTCCTGGCTAAATGTTTCCCCTTGTTTTCAGTGATTGTGCTAAGCTAACTGGCTGCTTGCCGTAGCTAACAGACAGGCACCAATCTTTTCATCTACTGTAACTCTCAACAAGAAAGCATGTAGGCCTAAGTTTCCCAATGCAACAAACCATTCAAGAGAGATGCAAAGTGTGGTCGTATAAGGAATAAAATCCATATTTAACCGCTCTGTCTGTAATGTTTCTGGAAGAGTCAGTGACCTTTCCCTGCTTTGTACTGTAAAGCAAACCACGATTACAGGCTGAACTCATAAAAATACAGCGTTGTAACTGGTAGAAGCTGCCAGTTTTCTTGGCAATGATTGTATTTGTTTACAGTAATCACCCTAATATCTCAAGATGAATGTGTTAAAAGATTTATTGATGTCGAAATGCTACACATAGCGGCTTTAATTAGCTCAGCGAGATTAAAAACATGACTTTTCATCCGTGAAAGACCTCCATCAGGATGCTCGAGTGAAATCATCCAGCATTCAGTTAAATTATCAGTTCATTCAGTCTGGCAGCGCTGCCTCAGAAGATGAAGTATGGCGTGTACTCAGCATTTTGACTCCTTCCGATTCCAGGCCGTCAGAAACATGGATACAGCATAACAAGATGATGGACGTGTTACACAGTCTGCATATTGAAAGATAATAAAAGGCAGCTGAAGCATCTGTCTTTGTCATGTCGTTCCTCTCCGACGGTGTGTGCGAGTTGAGTAGCGGCGCACACCGGCGACGTGGTCGCTCAGCTGCAATCCTGAACCGTTATTATTTAACGCATCGGTCTGAGCTGCAGGAAGCACTCTGATTGTCTGCAGCATGTTTTCACTCACAGTCTGTGGGCCAATATGTCTGTAGGTGGATGTACAATATGGGTATAAATATTCTCGTGTGTGTGTGTGTGTGTGTGTGTGTGTGTGTGTGTGTGTGTGTGTGTGTGTGTGTGTTATCAAGAGTGATGACTCATCCTTAGAACAGTAGATAATGTCTTTGTAATGAAGCCCCATGATTGGACAGTTGCAGTCATCCCTCCATGTCTACTCACCAACCCGTCTCCTTACCTATAGCTACTAGTCCCTTCATCCGTTCCAATCCTCACAAGCTTCCATGTGTCTTTCCTTTCAACCCTCCATCCTCGTGCCCATCAATTTATTCATTCATTCATCTATTCCTCTATATGCTCTGTCCTTTAATACTCCATCCTTGCTTTGGTTGTGGCTCAGTTGGTAGATCATGTTGCCCATTCTTCTGCCAACTTGTACTGTAGCTAAGTGTCCTTGGGCAAGACACTAAACGCCACACTTCTCCCTTGCATGGTAGCTCTGCTGCCAAAAGGTGTGTGAATGTGCAACGTGTCCCGATACAACCGTGCGTATGAAGTTATGCTTGAGTTTTCCTACGAATGTCTAGCAACAGGAGCCATCAGTGTGCCTACGCAAGCCTGCAGAACGTGTTTCGGCAACAAAACGACATGGTTAGGTTAAGTAAAAGATCGTGGTTTGGGTTTCATAAGTTACGTAACTTACGTACATGGCATTAGTTAAGTACGTAAGTTCATAACAAAAGTAAAATAACTCAACGCTGAAACGAACAGTAGTCTTCGGGGTGAAATTTCTGTGTTTGTTTGACCCACCTATCTGACCCGACCTCCTCTCTTCACCAACTGTGTCGCTCTTTGTACTACGTCGCCTGACTTCCTCCTTAGAGGCAGCCCTGCACGTCCTGGCTCACGATTACACGGGTTACAGTATATATGAGTCAAATAGTGCATTACCTTTCGTAGGTATAAGTACGAACCGTGATTGAGAACAGCCTGGAATGTGTGAAGCACTTGTCCAGAGCACGATATAAGTTACCATTCCTCCATAAGTCAAACTCCTTGCTTCTCCCATCTCATTATTGCTCCATCCCCTTCATTCTCTCCTATACCTCCACCAATCCCCGCATCCTCCCGTCTCTCAATCAATCATCCATCCATTTTCCTGTTCTTCTATCCCTCCATATATACATCGCTCCACTCTCTATCCCTCCATTCCTCCACATACCATTTTTAATATTCCTCCTATATTCTTGCTTCTTCTTGCTCTCTCATTTCTGACAATCCCTCCATCAGTCCATAAATCCACTCACCAATTTATCCATTCGCCTTTCCTTCATTCTCCATTCGTCTGTACCTGTTACGCCCTATCCATCCATCCACTCCTCCTTTCAAACAATAGCCATTCATCAATCCCCGCATCACTATCCTTCCTTTCCTCCTTGTATCTGTCTATCTCTTTTCATCCCTCTGTCCCTTTTTCCAATCTCCACAATCCAATACCTCTTCCATATCCCATCACTGCTTCCTCTACTTTTTTCTTTTGCCATCCTTGCCCTCCATTCCTCCTCTCCTTCCTGCAGCAATCCCTCCATCAGCCCTTGTTTCTATCCCTCTTTTGCTCCATAAATCCATTCAGCCTTCTCCCCCATTCCTTCCTTCCTGCATCCACCAGATTCTCCCTTCTTCTGTACATCTTTTCCTCCCTCCACCCATCCACACATGCAGCTCCAGGCCCAGATCCACCTCCGGCCTCTGCGAACCAGAATAGCCCTGATAAGTCAAATGATGATTCTGTCTTAATGAGCTATGGAGAGAGAAGGCGTACATTAGCAGCTGTATCCACGCTGTGACTCAGAGCCTGGCTGTGTGTGAGAGCCAGAGAAGGACTCACTCTTTTGTAACGAGACAGATCTGATTCGGCCGAATGCGCAGGAGAACATGCTGATGAGGACAACGGTTAAACACAGACACCCCACCCTACCCCGTCACACACACACACACAAACATGCACTCCTACACCCCTCCAGTTACATCCCTTTTGTTATTCTTCCCTGTCGCAATTGTACTGCTGGCACAATGACAACCTTCTGGATTGTGAGCGCAATTGGTACTATGAGTCTGCGTTTGAAACACCTCTGTTAGTGTGTGTGTTCCTTTATTAGCATCATGTTTGTCTGTATGTATGTGCAAGTCTTTATGTATCTGCGAGTTTGCGTCTGTGTGTATATGCATGTCTGTTGCTTTTCTGTGCTGAAACTATTCGTTGATTAATCGATTATTGATTTGACTTGAGTTGTACATTCAGTGTTTTTCACCAAAACACATTGGCCCTCATTTATCAACCTAACGTAGAAACCAGGGCAGATATGAGCGCAGAAATCATCTTACGACAGGCTTCACGTGTGATTTATGAAACGTTCGTATCACACCAATCAGAGCGTAAGAATGGTCGTACATTGATAAATGCAGCGGCTGGAAACAATCGTAATTTAAATATCACGCCCCAATATATTCTCGGTTTTGAGGCCTCGCCCCTACAATTTACGACATGGCGAAATGTAATCCGGCTAAGAAGCGGCACTTTTCAGAGGTGGAGATTGAAACCCTGATGTCTCAGGTTCATTTGCACTAACGTGTGTACTATTTAGCAGCCTGAAAACTGGTATTAAAGGCTGTAGAAAGAATGCGGAATGGAAAGAGATCACTGATGCCATCCTTGATACATTTATACATCCTTGACATATGTATGCTATAGTCCTAATAGTAATATACAGTCTTATATTGCAATATCTTAGGCCTACATGGTGTACCTATATTTAAATAAACGCACAGTAGCAGAGTTTATGCAGTCTTTTATTTTACTCGTGTTTTTTCCATGAGTCAGAGCCAGGCAACCGTGAGCATCGTCATGTTTCCTGTATTGAATATCATTGCCAAGCATAACACTATACCTTTTAAAAGCGAGGAATAATATCCTGTCTCCTTCGTATAGCCCCAGTTGGGGCTGTGCTGGACACTGCTCTCTGGGCATGGGGTCATCTGGCTCCATCACTACATTTATAGCACCCTGTTTTCCTGCGCGATGTCGTGCAGAATCCCACAGGCTAAAACAATGTTGCAGACTTTTTCTGGCGTGTATCTCTCCCCCCCCCCGTACGTGTGCACTGTTGAACCGGTGCACAGAGGTCTTCTAAAAGAGCCAGATCTGCCATTGCCGATAAGTGATCAACTGATGACTTCTCCATCTCCTGTTAAACTGATTATATGCTGCACCGCAAGTCCACACTGACTCGAAAACTTACAGCGTACACGAGTTTAAACTTACGTCCATATTGATAAATGCCGAGCTTTGCGTGGAGATGACCATACGCCGGGTTTTGCGCTTGTTTTCTGTCGCACGTTCGTTTCGTAAATGAGGGCCATTGTGTGTATCCTTGAGGCTTAACAAATGCAATTCCCTACTAATAATATTGCAATTTTTTTTGTTTTACTTTACTTCTTTCCTGACTTTTGGTGGCACACCGCTACCTTTCTTGGGTGTGTAAGGTTAAGGAGTTGCGACTTGGTTGGAGCCACGGCATTTCGTTTTTCCCCGTTTTGTATTCCCCTTTAAATTTGTTTAAAATTAATATATATATAGTATCTCTCTCGGATGTAACGATCATATAAGTTGATGTTTTGACCACCAGTTTTAATAGTTTCAACTTAGTTTCTGAGAAATCATGTTTTGTTTGTCCGTTTGGCACAGCGGACAGCTCTAAATACTACATTACCCATGAGCCTTGGCCACAGTTGCTATGGAGAAAAAAGCCTGTCAGAGGCTTGAATCGGAGCAGTAGCAAATTTAAAACGTTTGGTTATTGAATCTTAGCTTCAGCTTGCCATTAAGGGCGCACAAGGATTTTAGGCTCTGTGATTGGATGTTTTTTGCCAAAATGCCCCCTGGGAGTTGCAGTTAACTTTTCCCCTGAAAGGTTCTCATAGCAAGCAATTTGAAAATGTGGCTTTAAGAGACTGTTATGGGCACTTTTAAATATCCCATTAATGACATTTTATAGACTAAATAATTAGTTGATTAATCATAAGAATTGTTAACGGCTTCATCGTTAGTTGCGGCCTTTGTTTTCTGTGCTTGTCAGTTTGTGTTTGTGTATCTCTGTTTTATGTGCGTGTGTGGTTTGACTTCATCAGTTCCTGTTTGTGCGGTTTGTTATCTATTTATCTGAATGTGTGTGTTTGCTACTCCCTCACCGGCCTTTACTAAATGACACACTGTTATCACTGACACTGGGGTACGGACATTCAGACTCACCACAGCTGGGTTTTATACCACACTTGGCTTCAGATCAGCACGGCTCGGCTAGTACTAATGATAATGAAGCAAGTCGCCCGCAGCAATTAATGCACTTAGCTACTAATGATGATTAACTGTGGAGTGTATTTGATTTAGGAAGTTGATAAGCTGCCTCCGAACAAAAACAGGTTAATTGGTATCACGTCTCGGTTGAAAGAGGTTTCAGAAAGAGCCGGACCATTCATGGAAGATGTGAGCAGCTTTGTTTTGTCCTTCAGAGCCTCTGATCCCTTTAAGAGTGTGAACATTTTGTCCTTGTTGTATGAATGTAAGGAGAAATGATGATAAAGACGTCAAAAGGAAGACTTGTCAACGTGAATTTCCAGAGGCTAAAAGGCACGGAAAGGCTTTCTCCTCTCTCTTCATCCACTTATGGCGTATCCTGTCATGTAATTATCTGCCTCACTGGATGACTTTTTGAGCCTTGTTTTATTCTTAATCATCATTTAGTTATGGTTTACACTTTGCCGAGGGCATCTGAGCGTGTTGCGCTGTGTCACTGATCAGCTCTGTAACTACAGCATGCAGATAAACAATCAGGCAGGCTAAGAAAGGGGCAGGATAGTTCTGAGCAGCACCTGCACGAGGCACCTTCATCATCAGCATAGTTTATTTTACATCGTGTGGATGTTTGTTTGTGGTTGGTTGTAGCTAGATGATTTGCAGCCTCGTCCATGATGGATTGTCAGAATACCAGATCTGAGCGGGTGAAAACAAATCTGTTTCCTCGCTGAAGTACATCTTTTAATCAAAACCTCAGACTGCTCCAGTAAATAAACCTTCTTTAAAAACCTGTAGGACATAAGGCAAACTGGAAGAAACCTCACAGGGGGAATTTAAAACAAGATCCCCTCCTCCCTCCCTCCTTGGACGGGTAAAAGTAGCATCTCTATTTGAAAAATTAAAAGAAAATTGCCACAGTTATGAACCATAAATTCAACATTGGGACTATTATAAAAGAATAGAATGTTAAAGGTCCCATATCATGCTCATTTTAAGGTTCATACTTACATCTATACTACATATATAACTCTCTCAAAAAAGCCCTGGAGTCTGCTCTGATTGGTCAGCATTTCCTTCCTTCCTTCCGCATATGCGCTCTTGGCGTCTCTGCACCGTCATTGCAGTCGGGGAATGACTGTAACAGCACTGTAGCTGCACTTTTTTACCTATATACTGTATATATACATGGATTTCTCGGCAACGTCATCACTGCTTGCGCACGCAACCGGGGGGCAGAAAGAAGACATGTTTCATGTAGCTAGTAGTAGTAGCAGCATAGTGTAAGTCAAAATGCCAAGGAGTTGTTGTGTGGTTAATTGTACAAACAGAGCCAGTGATGGGTGCCTGATGTTTAACATACCTAGGGGGAAGCATGCTTTTGCCAAAAAACGGCAGAGGTTATAGCTTAAAGCCATAAGAAGGGCAGATTGGGGTCATATGCAAGAGTCAGACTCCCATTGTATCAATCAGAAAAGTTGCAGCTTGTTCAGTTGTTCAGCTAAGTGATATCTACCTGTCAGGGCTGTAGAACTCGAGTCCGGTCCATAGACAGTTAAAGGTCCAGACTCGAGGCAAGTTTAGAGTGCTAGCTAAAGCTACGCCGATGTTTTGCTAACGTTAGCGCAACAGCGTTAGCCTAGCCTGCTAGGTAAATATTACGACTGCCTTCAGAGTTTCTTATATCTGCGTCCACGTTGTCAACATAAGACCTGTGGCGTTAGTGCTCCTTTTGTACCATAATTTTATTGAATGAAATATTAAGCTTCGCTCCTACGAGATGGGTGGGTTTTTATTACGTTACACACAAAGCTAACTGGCTATAGTTAGTCTGTACGTATGCTAGTGGACATTAGCTAACGTTGCCAAGACAGCGGCAGTTGAGTTTCGGCGAGCTAACCACGACAGTGTTGTCACCCTCTCGCCCACAATCAACCTCTGCTGCTAAAAACAGTCAACCTGCAGTGATGTTTTGAAATGGAGACACACATATCGTACCTTTTCCCGGAAATCCTGGCTATTATTTTAAGGCATAAACCAACCACAGGGGTACACTCAGGGGTAACCCTGCTGCTAACATTGGCTGTTATATTAGCCTAAAATGATAATTACAGCCATACATATATATCACAGTAACACTGCAAAATTAAAGACAGCCAAACAGATCCAACTAAAATCACGTTTTATTGAGTCAGCAGTTACATACAAACAATAAGGAAAGCTTCAGTACTTAAGGTTGTTGCAGTAGTGGACCAACTCACCAATCTGGCTTTCTGCCCCTGGTATGCGCACGCACCCTGTAATGTTTGTAAACAGGAAACCCGTGTATAGTATAGTTGTGACATCACAACAGTACGGAAGTCCTGACAGCTCGTTTCAAGGCACAGTTTCTGAATGCAGGCTGTACTTTCACAATATTTCTATAGCATCTCGACCTGCTATTTAATTTTAAAAAATACACCAAAAACTCACCTTTTAAAAGTTACAATAATAATGTAGCAAGTCCAATATTAGTAAGATAAAATACTAAAGTATTGGAGAATGGTTGCATAAACCACAGAATTTTCCCGGCTGTGTTCATTAGAAGACAGGTCCTTCCTAAAAAAAAGGTGTATCAAAGCTTTTAATTTATATGAAGAAAGGCCATTTTAGTTGTATTTCTGTTGCAATGTTTCTTTCAGTTTATTTAATTTGATTTCTTTTAGCTACTTCAATGTGCTCACATTTGTCAAGTTTCTTCAGTGATTTATTTTAAGACTTTATCTTGCATTGCATTATGTTCTTTTGTGCTTCATGTACTGGAAGAGTTTAAAAAACCGTCAATTACAAATGTGTTTTTATGATAGGTCCAAGTGAAATGAGTCAAACATTTCTGATGAATGTGAATGTTTAACTTTTCTTCCCACAATAAGAATATTTTGAAAGCTAATATCACCCATTGTCTTTCAATTGAAGCTCCCAATAGCTAATATTTGTGAATCTGATATTTTAAGAATTATTAAGATTCTGTAGCTACAGAAAAGAAAAGCCTCTGAAGCAGCAATTCGGCCTGCGTGAGACAGTGAAACTCTCCAACATGCTAACAAGGCTTTCAGGCTGACTGGCAGCTATTCATGGCAGGTTGAAGACCCCCCATCCTCCCAACTGAAGCTGTCAAAAAAGATCTTGTCATCCACACCTCTGCCATATTGACAGTGGCAAAGCTGGCACTTACATAATATATATATATATATATATATATATATATATATATATATATATATATATATATATATACATTCAACTGTTATATTTACATTTGTGTAAAGAAGATGTAGGCATTTGGTTTATACACAGCAGGAATCTGGAGGAAAAACTCATTTACAATTTTCTTTCTCAATTTACCTAGATGCTAAAAAATATGTTTTATATTGAGAAAACTACTGTAGCCTTATTGTTACCTTACTAATTCTCATCAGATAATTTCATATCTATGAATCTTCCTAATCTCTGGCATTTTTTAAATTATTCATTGTTGAATTTGGAAATTATATTAAGTCTATTAACCGTATTAACAATATTATATGTGTATATATATAATTATTAGAGATCTGAGTAGATGTTGAACTTTGTTTGAATTATTTATCTCTTACTTGTGTCTAAACATGTTTATCTTGTATTTTTAATACTACTACTTGATCTTTGAAATTTAGAGCTTAATTTATTCCCATTCAAATTTTGATATTATGATAATGTCGCAATGCATGGGAAATAAAAGATTTTATTATTATTAAGGAACGGTCAAGTTCTGGCAAATACATATATTGGCCCAACACTACTTCATACTGAACTTGTTTAATAGAGGTTAATAAGGGTGTCAGCTGGGAGTAATAAAAAGTCTGAGTTAATGTTATGCTCATAGCTGGAGATGATGACACAAAATATCCGGCCATTTGGTTGATTTGTATCAGACATTTTTTCCCTTAATAAACCTCGATCCTGCCTTTGGGCCCATAAAAACCTAAAAAATACCATATTCCTCCACTACCTCAGCCAGTTGAATAATCAGGGCTATATTTATTCCACCGCAGGGTCAATACCCAGCCATTTTCTGAGGCCATCACATTTCTCTCCTCATAATCAACCTGTTTTCCTCCTTATGCATGTTTTTTTCCATTTCCACTGCTCATCCTCTTTTTGTTTTCTCCATGTCTTCCTCCTCCTTCCCCTCCTCCTCTTCCCTCTCTTCTCTCCTTCACAGCCCTGTTGTTAGCTGACGGTAAGCTGTCCATTCCTGCTCTAAGCACCTCCACTAACCATCTACTCTCTCTGTGTGTGTGTGTGTGTGTGTGTGTGTGTGTGTGTGTGTGTGTGTGTGTGCGCGTGTGTGTGTGTGTGTGTGTGTGTGTGTGTGTGTGCGTGCGTGTGTGTGTGCGCGTGTGTGTGTGTTCTACTGTCACTGTTACAAACAAAAACGTGCTCTTTTGCTGCTCTCTCCCGCACTTAATGATGGATTTTCATGCTAATCAGCGGATTAATTAATCCTAAATCCATAAATCATGTTCTCCAGTCAAGAGGAAGGTACGAACTGTTAAACCTGATAACCGTCAAAATAAAAAAAATAAAGAAAACTGCAGTTTCCGAAATTAGAAATTTGATTACCTTTGTGGGATTGTGTTATTATTTTTTCCCCTTCCTTGTCAAGGAAATTGTGTCATGTAGATGGTGCAGCACAGAGCAGGGGAATGGCAGGATAATCAATTTTTAAACATGAGCAAAAAGAAATCCTGTCAGGACTTGGGGGTACACACTGTCTTGGGTGTGTAATTTGATTTAGCTTTAATGTGTGTGTGTGTGTGTGTGTGTGTGTGTGTGTGTGTGTGTGTGTGTGTGTGTGTGTGTGTGCAGGAACTCATGCACTGGTATATTATGCATGCCTCTGTGTGTGTGTGTGTGTGTGTGTGTGTGTGTGTGTGTGTGTGTGTGTGTGTGTGTGTGTGCGCTTGCCGACACGCCCTCCTATCAAGAGGACCGAGCTGTGATCTTTAATGGCAATGTTAATATTTAATGGGGAGTGTGTTGTCAGCAAACAGCAGAAGGCTGGGACTCGGGGCTCATATAAAAGATGACAAGGTCTCTGCACCAGGTGGCTCAGTGGGGGTGTCACACACAGAGCGGGATGAGAGGCCTTTGGATGCACAGCCGCTCTTTCTTGATAGAGTTTGACAGCACAGAATTGATGTTATGGCGCTCTTTGTAGTGTGCAGTGCACTCAGGAGCGCTGTGAAGCATTGTGGCTTCTTCACTCTACAGCAGAGCCACCCAGGACACGTCTGATAGGCAGATAGAAGGACTGATCAGGTTGTAAAAAAAAACGAGATAATTACTAAGTACTGGCATTGAATGGAAGGCCTTGAAAGTACTTGATTTGTTATTGTTGCTTCAGCTCAGTCCTACAATCAGCACTTTACATCCTGATTGTGAAACCTTATGATGGAGATTTGTGTTGACGTAGCATTTAAAGGGTCAGTTCAGCCAAATCACAAAAAACATTCACACAAAAGTTCAGTGGGGGTTCACAAAAGGTGGTGGTAGTAGCTCAGGGAGTTGGGTTGGCAACTATGATCCAAAAATATGGAGCGTTGATTGGTAGCTGGAGAAGTGCCAGTTCACCTCCTGGGCACTATAAGGTGCCCCTTGAGCAAGGCACCGAACCCCCAACTGCTTGGGCGCTCCTCCAAGGAGCAGCCCCATCACTCTGACATCTCTCCATTAGTGTGTGTGTGTAGCACGTATAGGTTCTAAACGTGTGTAATTCAGGCCTGTGTTTAATGTGTGTGCAACTGTACTAACAGAGTGAAAATTGTGAATTTCCCCTCACGGGATAGATAAAGGCATGTCTTCTTCTTTTTCTTCTTCTTCTTTCAGGTCTTGGAAATAGTTTGACAAGTCTACGCAATAGCTTTTTTTTCTGGAGCTTTTAACCATATAGACCCAATGACAATGTTTGTTTACAGTAACTTCCGGGTAGAAAACGGGGACGGGGAACAACTGGATCTACTCTCATCTCCTTCATCCGTTTGATGCTTTCATATGTCAACACTTTCACTAACGTAAGATGGAGAGCTGATTTACCTGTCGGGCCACAGCCTAAAAGAAAATGACACAACCATAACTAGCAGTCTGTCTGACCGGCGGTGAGATGTTGCTGTTCCTGACACTAGATTTGGTTTGTCAAAGACGCTAGCAAAATAAACAGAAAATAAGCACAGCAAAAACGTCAACCTCCGTGTTTAACTTTATGTCTTTAAACGTTACAGTTACGGATGAACAAGTTTCACGTATCTCAGCAATTCAAATCAACTGCCATTTGTCTACCTAGAAGTGATTTTTCTGTTAGCAATACAGTTACAGTCAATTACTCAGTTGTCATGGAGATGGATCTGTTGAGCTCTTGACACGCAAGCTCAACAGCTGTTAGTATTTCATGGATGATTCCTGTCAACAGATTCATCTTCATGACAACGGTGCAAACTCCATTCACTGATGAAGACCTCCCGATACAGTTGAAGGCTCTGGAAAAAAAAGCTAATAAGTGGACATTGAGTCAGGGATTGTTTTGTCAAACCACAACAACTTATTTTCTACATATACTGTAGTATGTAGCCATGCAGACAGTTTTGGTTTGAAAGGTTTTGAGATATCTGTCTGAGATTTCTGCCACTCCCGATCAATCAGAGCTGAGCTGGTGGGATTAAGGATGAGGACATTGTTTTCCTACATAGAAAACTAGCTTTGATTAATGTAAAAGTATTAGCTATGTGAAAAACGGGTTGTGTCTAGATGGTAACCCACGATTTGTGAAACTCTTGCGAGATGGTTGAGGCTAGGCATTGACCTCGAATGGTTAAAGTTAGGATGGGTCTTCATCCAGCGAGTCTCACGGGATTTTTTGCAAATCTAGGGTTACCATAGACGCAACCTGAAAAATGTTCTGCAGGTTACATGTCAACTGGAAATGATGTCAGCTGGGCGTTGACATCAGTCAATGCAGATTGGTTAGGGCAAAACAAAACAACTATAAACCCCGCCCTGAAAGAAATCAGCTTACATGAACACAGTAGGCTCGTTCGAGATGAACTGCGCCTCGCCTGTAAAGTGGACGAGAGCAGGCGGCAGCAGCCGGGGGCGGTGACAAGTCTGTGGTCAAGTCGGACAGTTTGCAGCCGTTTTTAGCTGCCTTCAGGCTGAACAGGAAGTCACAGAAACACTGTGGTCTGATTTAATAAAATGTTATCAGACCCACATATTAGCTTGTACACAGTCTCCAGTTGTTTTAATTATGTTAAAATGCTCCACATGAGATCTTTTGCTGATTTTAATTAACAACACACTGTATATGATCCGTAATCTGATCAGATTTAGTCTCTCTAACTTTTAAACGTCACTATCAGCCACACAACATGTGGTTTGTACAGAATAAGCCTTTAAATCAGACAAATAGCAGTTAAAATCCCTCCAATTCAAAATCAATAAAAAGTTTATATAAATCGTCATCATGTTGAGTCGGTTCAGAACCAATCAGCTGTTAGATCAGTTGAGAGGCCGGCGTTTCCCAGCATGCCCTGGATCCGCCTGGGTCTTGCAGTCGGTGAAAAGCAACTGCGCTGCCTGCGTCTCAGAACTGCGGCTGCCTTGATCTCGTGAGGTTATCGTTGCCCACGTGTGCATGACGTCAGAGTAAGTCGGGATCAAGTTGGACACAAATCTAACCGGCACGCATTGGGCGGCGATCCTGCGCAGACCTGGCTCATCTCGAACGAGCCTAATGTCAGGATTTTAGACTTAAACTAAGGAATGTGGAGGACCTTGGAACTCCAACACTTTTGGATAAAAATACCATAATGGGAAATGGTACAAAATATGAAAATAGATAGATCTGCACTAAATATTTGCCTTTGCAGTGTTTTGTGCTGGATTGGTCAAGCATTCAAGTTTGTCTAACTAAAAAAAAGGAAAGCCTAGCCTCAGTTCCCTTTCAAATGGTGCCCCATTTGTAAGGAACATGCATTTGTGGGATGAGCAGCAGCGCTGAGTATGTGGGTTGTGCCCATGAAAGATTTGCCAAATCTTCTCCCCCAATGCCAAACAGCTTATTCTGCCATTGACTCGTTTGGTGTTTGGTGGATTGGATGATTGAAGTTTGAAGAAACAAGACATATTGGCAATTGAACAATTTATTCATTTAACAAACAGGAACCTCAGTAGCGTGTGGAAGAACCGTACACAGCCACAACAGCCTGGCACCTCCTCCTCATGCTGGTCACCAGCCTGGTCACACACTGCTGTGGGATGGCATCCCATTCTTCAACCAGCATTTGTCGCAAGTCAGCCAACGTGGTTGTGTTGGTCACTCTGGCACGAACAGCACGCCCAAGCTGATCCCACAAGTGTTCAGTAGGGTTAAGGTCAAGACTGCTGGCAGGCCATTCCATCCTCTCCACTCCCACATTCTGGAGGTAGTCTCTGATAAACCCTGCCCTATGGGGGCGAGCGTTGTCATCTTGGAGGATAGAGTTCGGTCCCAGACTGTGGAGATATGGGATTGCCACTGGTTGCAGAATCTCATCTCTATATCTCTCTGCATTGAGATTGCCTCCAATGATGACAAGCCTCGTTTTTCCATTGAGGGAAATGCCGCCCCACACCATCACACTGCCTCCACCAATGGCAGAGAAGATGTGGCAAATTTTTCATGGGCGCAGCCCACATACTCAGCGCTGCTGCTCATCCCACAAATGCATGTTCCTTACAAATGGGGCACCATTTGAAAGGGAACTAAACAGGCTTTCCAACAGTTTAAGATTTATTGCCAAAAAGCATTGTTACCACAGAGAAATAATCTACCAAACACAAATGTCCTTACTTTTTGTGCTAAGTTTATTTAGTAGGCCTTACTACAATAAATCTTACAGTTTTTACACAAACTGTTACCCATGAGGCAACCCTCTGATGTTTTGTTTGCATGCTGTGAAGTACAAAACACACCATGCTAATCAGCTGAGCATGATTGCCATCTTTCTAACTGTGATTTATTTTTATTCTGCTCCCTCTCACCCTCTCCGCTCAGATGTACCAGACAGGAAGATGACATCAGACGAGGAGGAAGCCAGGCGGATCGCAGAGATGGGAAAACCAGTGCTGGGGGAACACTCCAAGCTGGAAGTCATTATTGAGGAATCATACGAGTTTAAGGTGGGAAAGGTTACTCTTCAAACAACAAGCAAATGAGCCAGATATGCCTGTGTATTACTGCAGTGTTTTCCATGCAGTCAAACACATAACAGATCATACCAACTAATTCAGTTGCCACCTTGCCTGAAATAACAGCTACATAATTCGGATTTTACCAGTTGCTCTTCTCCCAACCCACATAGATGCATTTCTGGAGGAGATACGGTTTATATGCATCCTCTAACCTCCTCAACCAAAATATATACCCACCGTATTTGTTTTTGGTTTTTATCATGCATCCATCAGAGCTTTTTCTGCTGCCTGGAACTTGATACCACTGCCATCATGTGGCGAAGCTCATGTATTTCTCCTCACTTTTGTTGAAGCAGCCTCTAAACCTAAATCATTTCAATTTCAATTTCAAACCTTTTGTTAAAACTCGGGGCCCATCGAGGGAGACCCTCATTTTCAATGGGGCTGAGTGCACAGCATGCATTTAAGCAAATTACATTAAAATAATAATTACAATAACATTTAAATAACAACAATCAGGTAAAGCAGACACAAGAAGATACATAGAAGGCATTTATCAAAGCCTTAAATTGACTGATAAATGGGGGAGAGACCAATTTTAAGTTGCTTTGTGCCGCATTCCAGGAACGTGGAGGGCAAACGAAAAAGCAGTCTTGCCAAGCTCAGTCCGACTATAAGGGACCTCGAGTAAAAGCCATTCATTGGACGAGTGGAAAATAGATTTACATATGGAGTTAACAATAACGGAGGGATTTCATTATTTTTCCGTTTGTGTATTGTATCACACAGAGCACAGTGGACAAGCTGATCAAGAAGACCAACTTGGCACTGGTGGTGGGAACCAACTCCTGGAGAGACCAGTTCATGGAGGCCATTACAGTCAGTGCAGGTACGGTTAAAGAAAATGATTAAAAAATGTTTTCTGCTCTGATTCTCGGAGGCTGCACACACTGGACATCAAAAGCAAAACCCTAGACAGGCTCAAGTATGTCCAAAACTCTGCCTCACCCACACCAAGACCTGGCAGCACATCACCCCAACCCTCATCCACCTTCACAGACTCCCAATCAAGTCCCGCATCACCCTCCATGCCCCCGGCCCCACTGTACCTCTCCGACCTCCTCCATCCATACACCCCACCCTGAAACCTGCGGTCCTCAGACGCTGGCCTGCTCTCCATTCATAACATTACATAACATGTCATTTAGCTGATGCTTTTATCCAAAGCGACTTCCAATTAAGTGCTTTCAACCCTGAAGGTGCAAACTCTAGACAACAAGTAGTAAGTGCAAGTAAATTAGCTTTAAATAAGCAAAACTACAAAGAGCCATATACATAATATATATTTTTTTTTTTTGATCCGAGGTACAGTCGGAAGAGATGTGTTTTTAGCTTTCGGCGGAAGATGCGTAGGCTTTCGGCCATCCTGATGTCAGTAGGGAGCTCATTCCACCATTTAGTAGCCAGGACAGCAAACAGTCGGGATTTTGTTGAGTGATTATTTGTCCCTCGCTGTGAGGGGGCAGCAAGCAGGTTGGCTGTTGCAGAGCGGAGTGAGTGGGTTGGGGTATAAGGTTTGACCATGTCCTGGATGCATGCTGGGGCTGATCCGTTCGTGGCCCTGTATGCAAGTACTAGTGTATTGAAGCGGATGCGGGCAGCAACTGGTAACCAGTGAGGAGAGCGGAGGAGCGGTGTAGTGTGAGAGAACTTGGGGAGGTTGAAGACAAGTCGAGCTGCCGCGTTCTGAGTGAGCTGCATTCCCCACACCAGACTCTCTATCTTCGGAGACAGAGCCTTTAGTGTTACAGCCCCATCCCTCTGGAACCCCCTCCCTGCAGATATCCTAAATGCTACATCCCTGGACATTTTAAAAAAAAACTCCTGAAACACCACCTGTTTACCACAGCCTACAACCTCCCTTAGCTAAACTTATGTAGTCAGTCATTTCTGTAAAGTGTCCTTGGGTTTCATGAAAGGCGCTATATAAATAAAAGGTATTATTATTATTATTTTATTATTATTATTATCATGGTCCCTTACTTTTTCCTCACATAAACAGCTTATTAGTTTTAGTCATCTATTATTTTTTTAATCATTTATTTAGCTTTAACATTTGAATACCTGTCAAATGGACATCTAAAGGTGATCCCTGGCAGTTTTACAGCACATGGTCACACTGCCCTGTCTACATATTTTCAAAAAAAAAATTATATTTTTGTGAATATTAAGTTACTGTGTGCAAAATGTGAAAATTATATTCTTTTTCATCCGTACGTCAAGTCATTTTTTTTTTTTACAGACAGAAAGAACAGAAGAAGAAGGATTTTGGATATAGAGCAGGTCTAGACCATACTTCTGAATATTATTCATCATTGAATTTAGTGTCAAACTTTTGCCTGATATTGAATATATGTAATACATCTGTGTGCCATTAAGAGCTGCAATTTCATACAATTTCATTCATGGAAAGTTTTATTATCCCACAGTCTAATTTTGGAGGCTCTTTAAAGGAAATATTTGACATTTTGGGAAATATGCTTAATCGCTTTCTTGCTGAGGGTTAGGGGAGAAGATTGATACCACTCTCTGTGAGTGGTATCAGTCTTCTCATCTAACTCCCAGCACGTCTGAAAGTCGTCATCTCAAAAGCCTGGCTACCACCGACCTCAGCCTAAAAAGTACCGGTGTCAGTATGAGCCTGCAAAAACTCATTTAAGTTTCAATCCTCCAACAAAGCAAAACTCTTGAAGCTCTGGCAAAATCTCCTACGTCGGATGTGAGAGAAAAGTCACCCATCATGTCAGGCGACAGCAGCATCAGGTGAGGCTGCAGTGCGGCTGCCGCTCTGTCCGCTGCAGTCCCGGCCACCATGTAGCGAGCACCGCCGAGGCCTTCGCTTCGTCACTTTGGTGCTGAAATATTTAATCCAGCAGTACTCTTTATTTTTTCATGATCCGCCCGTGGCTAAAAGATACATGCAGCTCACATGGCCTGACACTTTGAATCAGCACAGTGTCCCTCCTGTCCGCTGAGTGTCCTGTGAGCTGCTGGGACACAGAGGACGCCCTGACCCATTCATTTTATTTTTATGGGGGGGGAGGGATCATTCACATTTTTAGCTTTCTTTTATGCATAGGAGCTCACAGTGAGTGTGAGTTTCTTGTTCAAGCTCACTTTGACAGAACAGATAGGTGGTGTGGTGACCGAATCTGGGCCCTTTTAGGTTATGGGAAAGTCTCTCACTTGGTCACCACTGGTGGAATGTAACTAAGTACATTTACTCAAGTACTGTACTTAAATAAAAATGTGAGTCTTTTCTTTCCATGCCACTTTCTACTTCTACTCCCGTACATTTCAGAGAGAATTATTGTACTTTTTACTTCACTACATTCATCTGACAGCTTTAGTTACTAGTTACTTTACACATTAGGATGTTTGCACACAAAACACAAGTGTTATTATAAATGTAACTAACTGACCAATATAACGGCCTACAAGTCCAGCTGAAATGATTAGACCATTAAACACTTAGGTGATTGACAGAACTGTTTGGATCGTTTCCAGTTTCTAAAATGTGAGGATTTTTCTCCATTGAGTACTTTTATTTTTAATAATTTTAAATAAATGATACTTAGATACTTTTACTTAAGTCATATTTCAAATGCTGGACTTTTACAGAGTATTTTTACAGCGTGGTATCAGTTATTTTAAAAAGGATATACGTGTGGCTGGTTTGCTCAGTTGGTAGAGAGGGCGCACATGTGCAGAGGTTTATTCCTCAATGCAGACAGTCCAGGGTTTTAGTCCGACTTGTGACAGTTTTCCTGCATGTCTTCCCCCCCCTCTCTCCCCTTTCATATCTCAGCTTTCCTATCTAATAAAGACAGAAATGTCTAAAAAAAGAAAAAAGATATACTTCTTCAATTGGTGTTGGTCACCATGCCAACCACTCCCACCAAATACCACAATGTGTGATCTCATCCAGAAGGCCAAAATAAACTGAGAATGCGTCTACACGCTTATTTATATAGCACCTTAAATACTTCTTGTCATTGATACTGTCTTGGCAGTTAGTGTACAAACAAATCACTTCACTATTTTATACTTACAGGATATTATACAATACGGGCAACTTTGCATATCAATCAAACTGCAACTTTGTCCCTGACTGTCACTGCCAATTAAACTTCAAAATGTGTTGCCATTTCTGGAACTTAATCACCACTACCCACATTTTTTTTTCTAGCTGTGAGCAGCTCCTCCAGCTCCTTTGTGCAGTGCATTGTGGGCCTATAATGTCAATCAACAGAACTCTTAAAATCGACCTTAGTTATTATAGAATGCTGTCTGCTTTGAGCATATACTTCATTGTGTCACTTCTCCAGTACGAACACACTACAAATCTGCAGAATGAGTATGTGTATTGGATTTGGGATGACTCTCTGTGTGAAAGTTTTTTACCCATGAACTAAGCCGAAAGCCTAGAGCCTAAAAGCAAAGTTTTCACCCACAAAGTGAGTTAATAGTACTAAAAGAAAGTAGTTTAAGAAATCAGGTTATGGTCCCTGCATTATTAAACGAGGTAGAAATATTATAGTGTAAACCAAAGTCTGTAAGCTAACTAAAGCAAAAGTTAAGTATATGTACATACTTTATCCCCATCTATTAAAAGACAATAACTCGCTGCTCTTTTAATTAATTAAAAACATCCTGAGGCAGTTATTAATCTAGATATGTATTTGTAGCACATTTACAGTTGAAATATACGCAACAGTGACCTCAGGCTTAAGTGATACGATGTCTCACACTGAAAAATAAGCCATTGTGCCATTTTAAGAGAATGTTGTTCTCTTCCCTTCCCTCTCTGTCATCCCTTATCTCCTTTATCGATCCTTTATCTCGCCAACGTTTTCCAACTCTTCTCTGGCTCTTTGTGCTTCTTCATCTGTCTTTCTGTTTTCTTTCCCTGTCATATTCTCTTTTGCTTTTTTCATCTTCTATCTCGCCCTCTGTTTTGGCTCTCTGCCTCTTCCCTTAATACTTTTTTTGTTTACTTCCCCTTTGCTTTAACCCCTCACTCTTTATCTTTGCCCAACTATTCTGCTACCTCTTGGTCCTCTCTGCTGCTCCACTCTCTTCTGTCATGCCATTATCCTTCAATCTATCCCTCCCCCCCCCCTCGCCCCGAGCAGATGAGGATGAAGATGACACAGGGGAAGAACGGCTGCCGTCCTGTTTCGACTACGTCATGCACTTCCTCACCGTCTTCTGGAAGGTCCTGTTTGCTTGCGTTCCTCCCACAGACTACCTGAACGGCTGGGCCTGTTTCTTCATCTCCATCATCATCATCGGCCTGCTCACGGCCGTCATCGGCGACCTTGCGTCTCACTTCGGCTGCACCATCGGCCTCAAAGACTCAGTCACTGCTGTGGTGTTTGTGGCACTCGGCACATCTGTCCCAGGTGAGAAAAAAAGGACATAACATTGTCAAAAAAATCTGTTCTCTAAAGTTTTGTATGTCCATGTTTTTTTTTATGTCCGTTGATGGATTATAAGCTTCTTTTAGAGTTCAAGAAACAGCTGTTACCTCATGAGCTTTCGAGACTCATTCAAACCGCAAAACATGCTTTGTCATCAAGATGGCTGATATTCCTATTTTCCCCAAACTGACATTTTCACCTGACAGGAACCATGTGTCACCAAAAACTTTGACTCTGTCAGCATATTTGTTATTAAAGGTCCTGTGTGCAGCATTAATAATTCATCACTGCATTCATTTTGGGGGGGAAAGATATTAGAAACAAACACGATGAATACAGAGAAGATTGCCAGCGTCCACTGGCCTTCACAGTGCAATTTCTATTTTGAGTAACAGGTGGATTTGGCAGGAAATGGAAAATTTGCTTCCAGCATTTTTGATCTTCTTCAGGAAACTGAATGATCTGGGGGGAATGGGGTGAAGGGAAACAGAAATTGTGCGAGATGTAGTCTACATTTCATGAAACAATGATCTAACTATAAATCGGGGAATCTCTGTATGTGCGTGTCCGTTGTCTTTGAAATATCTAATATACCGTTCAGCCAATCTCCTTCACCCTTGATTTCCTGGGTACCCTATGAACTTGGCATTTGGAATTTGGAGCAGTTAGGACAGCATTGGCTATTGGATATTAATGAACTCAATGAAGCTTAACGACTGCTATAAAGGTTGAGAAAAAAACATAACGCTGGCTCTTCTGTATCTTTGTACAGTGCTGCTCATGAGTATAGGAACCCCTGCTAAAGTTGACTAAAAAGCGGAATAAATAAAAAAAGAAATTGATCTTAATGCCTTAATTAAAGAAATTAGGAAAAATCCAACCTTTGAGAACACAAATTTTCTTTGTGAATGAATAATGTGTCGTACATAAATAAATGTTCTTCCTTAAAATACAGGGGGCATATGTCAGTACACCCCTATGTTAAATTCCCATAGAGGCAGGCAGATGTTTATTTTTAAAGGCCAGTTATTTCATGGATCCAGGATACTATGCATCCTGATAAAGTTCCCTTGGCCTGTGGAATTAAAATAGCCTCACATCATCACATCCCCTTCACCATACCTAGAGATTGGCATGGTTTTATTTCAGTTAGCCTAATAGCTGGTTTGATTAGCTTTGAGAGATGATCTTATGGAAAGTACCCCATGCCAATCTCTAGGCTGGATCCATGAAATAACTGGCCTTTAAAAAATAAACATCTGCCTGCCTCTATGGGAATTTAACATAGGGGTGTACTGACTTATGCCCCCTGTATTTATGTACGATACATTATTCATTCACAAAGAAAATTTGTGTTCTCAAAGGTTGGATTTTTCCTCATTTTTTTAATTAAGGCATTTAGATCAATTTCTTTTTTTATTTATTCCTCTTTTTAGTCAACTTTAGCAGGGGTTCCTATACTCATGAGCAGCACTGTAAGTCAATTCAGTAAATGCTGAATCTGCAACGTTCTATGTCAGGTAAATGTAGTAATACAATGTTTTCCCTTGAAGAAGAAGTACACAAAGTCAGTAGGCTATACAGTGTGGTTGCATGTTAAGTGCTCTGGGGTACAATGGTTCTGGAGAAAACTACAAGCAGCAAAAGCTACCACAGGCCAAGCAATAGGCCCGTTCCAAACAGGCACATTTTGAACAGGCAATGTACTAGTACAATGAATTAGACAAGAGTATGGTGATGTGTAAAGGCCTTGTAAAAAAGTTTTACTTTTTATCAGCTGTGAATGACAGCCTTTCTGCCAACATTTTAGCAGTTTGTGAGCAAATTCCATTTGGAAAAGGTGATGCCATGTATTTCTGTGTACCAACCCAGTTTAGTAACATTTGAATCAAAATGTAATGACTTCTCTCTCTGCAGACACCTTCGCCAGTAAGGTATCAGCAGTCCAGGACACCTATGCAGACGCCTCTATCGGGAATGTGACCGGCAGCAACGCCGTCAACGTCTTCTTGGGAATCGGCTTGGCCTGGTCGGTGGCGGCCATCTACTGGCACATGAAAGGGAAGCCGTTTGTGGTGGAAGCTGGCTCGCTGGCCTTCTCTGTCACTCTCTTCACCATCTTCGCCTTCCTGGCCGTCTCTGTGCTGCTCTACCGGCGCCGGGCCCACATCGGAGGAGAACTGGGCGGGCCCCGGGGACACAGACTGGCCACGTCAGCCTTCCTTTTCGGCCTCTGGTTCCTCTACATCCTCTTCTGCAGTCTGGAGGCCTACTGTCATATAGAGGGCTTCTAAACAGAAAAGACTTCAGCAGGCGAGAATACAAACATACAGGGGTTTAAAGTACAACTTCAGAAGTAAAAGCGTGAATTCTCACTGTGGAATTTGGGTCAGTCTTGGTTTCATGGTATGAAAGGACAGGAGTGGTAGACCCAGGGTTTTCCCAGACACCTCCCTTTCTCTCTCTCTCTCTCTCTCTCTCTCTCTCTCTCTCTCTCTCTCTCTCTCCCTCCCTCAACCCCTTCTGTAAGGACGCTTGGAGGTGAGTATCCTGCCCTCTAGTGCCGACAGGCCTGTTCGCCCCCCAGCAACAGGAGAGCCATCCTGAGCCTGTGCCAGTGTGCTTACAGTTGGGATTGGGTTACCACCGAGTCCAGAAGATGCCGATGCCGGGGCGCTCCTGCATTCTACTGGAAGAGACTGCAGTCTTATATCCGGAGAGAGTTGAGTCAATCAGAGGTCTATATTTTTCTCAACATCTGACGAGAATGACTTTTTTAAATAATGTATTTTGGGGATAAAAATGCAAAAAATGAATAAAACAAAAATAAGTTAAAAAAACACACATACACACACACACACACACACACACACACACACAAAGAGGAACAAAAGAACTATTTTCTGATCTAGGTTAAGGAATAGCAAAAGATAATATTGTAAATGGGAATATTTTGTTGAGTGACAGTGGGATGGATTCATAGTATTTATTTTTAATTTGCGTAGTTTCCTAAGGAGCACTGCAGAGTTCTCAGAAATCACACAATGAAGATGAAGAAGAAGAAGAAGAACGAACGAGGAACGACAGTGACAGTTCATACTGGCAGACAAATCACCATTCAAACAGGCGAGGAGGAAGAGGTGGACACAGGGAACATGGTCAAACTGCCCTGAACATTACTTCCAAACTCTATAAGTATATATATAATATATTTCCATATTTTCTGTATATTTTGAATATTTGTTTAAATGTGGTCACCTTCTGCTCTAACAGAGGATTGCTGTGGCTAAGCGGGAGGGGAGGGGGGGGTCAAACTATCTACTAGAACGATGTCTTCACATTTCTAAGAGTTATGTATCTTGCTTAGGTAAAAGTATGACATTGTACTTTATTTATTTACTGATATCTTGGTCTCACTCCAGTTTTCACCTTTTCAATCAGAAATCAGAAAAAAAAAAAAAAAAAACGTGTTGCTGCAGAGGTAAATTCAGAGGTATTTTTGTACTGTTCCTTCCGCACTTTGCTGTATAGTTCTATTTATGGAGACTTCTACTTGTACATGTGCAAAATGCCAATATTAAAGGTGTCACTATGGACTGAACAGAGTGCCTGTGGAGGGAGAGGCGTTTGCTGCAGCGTCCCACACTGACGAGCTGTTTGCTCAGCTGAACAACTGAAGAGTTTCTTCCTAAAATGGTGCGTAACCATTTTTAAAGCTGCATTATTAGATTTGTGGCCACTTGGAGGCAGCAGTACGCCAACGAGCTGAAAACACAACAGTTGCCATATTATAACCTTACAGAAAGCCCTGATGTCGCTAGCTGCTAGCTTGAGGGTTTCTTTCATCTGTATTATATGAAAAAGTTAATCATGTTCCTGGGTTCCACATTTTTTTAAATATATATAAATGAGTATCTACTGAGTTCAAGCCTTCACGGTTTTTACAAAATGAAACCATTGATTTGCTAGCATATAAAAAGCTATTGCTCCTCCAAACATTACCATTGCATTACTATTAGCTTTAGCATTATCCTAACTTTCTGCCATGGAAAAAGTATGTTAAATACCACTAAATGCAGAAATATGAAATAAACAGTGGTATTACATTGTTTTTTTTTTAAATCCAGTCTCTGTCTTGAGAAACAGAACACAACATAGGCCTACTGATGAGCTAGGTCAAGTTCCAATGCTAAAACTACACATTTTAATGTGATTCTGAAGCAGGTTTTCTAGGAACAAAATCCAGAAGTTTTACTGTCACTTCAGCTATGTATAAAGTTGGTGAATGTGTTAGCAAACAGCTGCTTATTTACACTTCCAGTAGATGTGGAGCAGCGTTAGCATTCATTTTGAGTCGTGTGTTTGAACACCTGATGAATATAGTCTAATATTCACTCCTGTTTAAGCTCTGTTTTGTTCTCCAACAACTCCTGAGGGAAATATCTGGCTCTTTAGCTGCTAAATACTCACACGTTGTTCACAAGCTATATGCTAACTTTGTTTGGGAAGGTAGCATAGAGTGGAGTTAGCTAGCATTGCTAAATACTTTATACTTTATCTGAGGGGAACTGCAGAGTTGGGTTTGTAACTGATTGTGAGTGCGACCTCTCACATTATACACATAATTTCATCCATTACAAATATGAATTACTGGTAATGCAGCTTTAACAAAGTATCATTCTTTTGGATTGAAACTCTTCAGTGAAGAAGCAGGTGTGGGTGTCAGAGCAGCAGATAGCTCTTGGTTGAATTGAAAGTATAGCCTGATATTGATACTGAATGCTGTTTAACACATGACTGGTGCTTCATTTTTAAAAACTAGAGAAAAACAACTAAATACATTTGAAACTCCCAAGAAGCAGAAGAAAATATGTTTATTACTTAATTTGCATAAAAGTGTATGCTAGTATATAAGCAGTCAATTCTTGGCTAATTTTAAAAAATCACCCAAGAGATTACCAAAGAGGTGGGGTGCAACATCTGTTTAAAAAAAAAAAAGAAAGAAAGAAAGAAAGAAAATGAAAAGTAAATAAAGAGTGAGAGTAAGTGGCAGTGACACTGTATTTCCACAAGGGGGATGTCAATCTCCAGTCCCTGTGGTCATCCCTTCTTCTACTTCTCTCCTCATCCACTTCCTCCTCCTCAGTGTTCTTCCTCTGTGGTGAGCAATGTTGTAAATATGTCTCGTGGCTGAATCGGATGCTTTCCGATGGCCCTGGACCACACCTGCTCACCCCACTTCGTTTGGACCACACCTGCTCACCCCACTTCATTTCTATCTCTCTTACATATAAACCCACACACATTCAGAGTAGAGCGATGGGTCCACTGCTGCACAAGAGGGAGGACAGTTAGGCTGACTGTCCCATTCAGAGGCAACACAAAACCCACATTATGTACATAATTTTCAGTGTATGTTTACATAGACACAGTATAGGTGTCCTGGGGGGGGGGAAGCATGTCAACACGACTCTAACATCTCATCTACAGTACAGGTTATCTGCAGTCGCTTCATCTGATCCAGAAGTGTGAAGTTTTAATAGTTTTACTTTTGGGGGCTCACTTTGTCACCCTTTCTCTTGTTCAAATCCTGCAACGGGAAATATTTTCAGCCTTGAGTTCAGTAGGTATTCATGATGTCAAGGGAATTGCCAGTGTTCTTATTTATCTTTGTATCGCTCATTTGGTTGTATTGTCGATTTTTATCTGCCGGGATGTGTTGAGCTGAACGTCGGCCAGTGTGTGTGTTTGTGTGCTGTGCATGTTGCCAGGCTGTGCGTCCTCTTCGCACTCGTGTGCACAGACGGGGTTGTTCTTCTTCACAAGGGCATGACTCTAGATTGGTTCTGTCATTTTGTCTTAAAAAATACAAGTGTTAGTTCTGTAAAAGATGAAACATATTTATCATACACCTCTCAAGGCACCAGTCTTTCTTTTCTTTTTCTTTTTTCCTCAGCCTGAGGGATAGAAGTGGAATATCACCATATAGGAATTGGACTTGTGGTTGATGAAGTTGTGAGACACCGAGGAAAGCTTCATTGATTAGGTGAATACTGTTAACTTTATGTGTGTAACGGAAAAGGGGCACATTTTATTGGATGGGTATGTTTTTCCTGGCCTGCAATGAGAAAAAAAGCAAATTTCCAAAGCTGGAAGCTTTAAAATCAACCCGTTTTGTTCTTTTAAAAGCAGCTTTCTGGTTCATAAGCAAACACCGGTTGCACTGACTTAAATCAAGCCTGATTATGTGTCATTGAATCCGATTATGTATCATATTGTCACTGTCACCGAGTTAACTTTTCAGGAATGAAGAAAAGCAGACCTGTAGATTACAGTTTTGAAAGGTTTCCACAACAGTCTCCAACATTGGTGTTATTAGGGTTTTCACAAAACAATACTACTGTGTGTACTGTGTTGCATCAGTTCATGCTACTTTCTAAATATGATGCTGTGAAAAAGCACAAGTGTGTCATCCCACGCTGGACACATGGAGGTGTGGATTTCTTTTTATGATACAGGGTCATAAAAGCCTAGAAAGGCATTGATTACGTAAATGAAAGATGTTTATTTGGAACAATTTCCTTTTCCCATCCAATCCAGACGCCAAGTAAAGGTTATAAATTATTTTGTACATTAAAAATGTTATCAGCTTGCATATACTTTTACTCTATTTCTCGGAAACCAGTCCTCTGTCTAGTATCTCAAATCTTTATATCAATGATCTCCATGTCTATTGGTTGCACTTCATTGCATATTTGCAACAATATCTAGCAAAGCCTCCTGGTTGTGTTAAGCCAGACCTCATTTTGCCTGCCGTGGGTGGTTGGTTATGTGTGTTTTTCATAATTCTATTAAAGTTGCCAAGAGTGAGGCTGCAGAGGAACTCCTTTGTTTACAATTTGCAAAATGCAAAGTATTCTAAATTTAGATTTGAGATGTTTTTAAAACCAGCTCTGAGGCAATGGTCCTGTAAGCTGCAGGAAAGTAACTTTAGATGTATGTTTTTGTTAATATCTGTAGTTTATTCTGGCATTTTCAGGTACATTAAAGCTTAATTGATTATCAAAGAGTCCTGTCTTTCCCACTTTAATACACACACAGTCTTAATCTCTCACACTCACAAGATGACTAAAGTCTTTATCCGTTGCCTGATGGAAAATAAGTTGGACTTTTAAAAAAGATCTCTGATATAAATGTTCAAAGTAAAAATCAAATCAAAAGCAAAACCAACTCACAGCTGTCTCAGGTATGACAGTACATTTCTGCCAGAAAAAGAAAGAATATATAGATAAAAAGTCATAAAAAAAAAAACAACCAAAAATGTCAAAAGTATGAGATAGTAAATCAAAATGATGAGATAAAAAGTCAAAACTTTGAGTTACTATCTCATAATTTTCGCTTAGTGAGCTACAATTTTTACTTTTTATCGTACTTTTGACTTACTGTTTCAAAGTTTGGACTTAGTAGCCTAACGTTTTGACTTATTAGCTCATAATTTACTATCTTACCAGACTTACTATCTTATAATTTAAGTCAAAAGTTTGATTTGCTATATTAAAGTCAAATGTCTGTATCACTATCTCATAGCTTTGACTTACTATTTCATAATTCTGACTTAGTACACAAAAATGTTGGCTTAGTAAGCAACATTTTTGACTTATCTCATCATTCTAATTGACTATTTCATCATTTTAATAGAGTAAGTAAACATGTTGACTTGCCATGAGCATTTTTATTTTAACTTTTCATCCACCTTTTGTTCTTCTACTGGCGGAAATAGGCTTCCATACACATCATCCTGTCTGTCACAATCTTCCCAAATACATTTTGTTTTTATTTTAACACCTCTGTGTGACGACCTAGATGATATCCTGTATCTATAAATATAAATACAAACACCAAACGTGCAAACAGATCCTCGTGAAATGTGTCAGGAAGTGGACTGAAGTGTCAGTGGGGTCTTGGTTGGATTTGTCACTCGTGCTCTTCGGCTCATTGATCATTTTGCAAACTAAACATGTGGAACACTGTTATTGCATCCTCCACTGTTTGTACAGTATGTCTAACTGAACTGGGTGAAGCTGTCCTCAAAGCTACAGTATATTCCTGATGTCTTACCACACACTCTTTAATGTTTATTTCCTTGTGTTGTTTCATGAACAGGTTGGAATTTAATCGCGTAAAAAGAAAATCCTTTTAAGAGTCTGTTTCTACAGTATGGTGGGACTTTTGTTTGACTTTCAACACACACACACACACACACACACACACACACACACACACACTATCCTCTCATCACATTAATGAAATAGTTGGGATTGTTAATTTGACTGTTTGTTATGTTGACTGTTTTTTACTCCTTGCTATGGATTCTGTTTTTATTTCAGGGAATTATGCATGGAATTTAACATTAGTTGAGTATTTTGCTATGTTTTTGGTTATTTTTGTTTATTGAAGGGGGTCAATAACTAAATAAAGGAGACGAATTTGAAGAAAAGAAAACTATTCCTTGTTATGTGTTTACTGTAAGTGGCATGGAGCAGGTTCACGCTGTGACAAGGGTGACCATGCATTTGACGCTGAGAGGAGGGCGGGAGATAAACTGCTGTTGACCAATAGGAAACCGGGGATGGTTCGCACGGTGGCACAATTGGCTTAAAAATAAAGACGACTGCGTCCGATGAGTTACAGCGTTGAGTGGGTGCAGGATTGTGCATTGAAAAGCACCAGACTGAAGCTGTGTGTTTGATAGCAGCCAGCGGGGACTGAAAGACACACGATGCTGCAGAATCAGAATGGCGCTCCTAGGTTCCTGCAGTGTTTGTGTGCGGGATTAGCCGCTACTTAGCTTTGTGTGTGTGTGTGTGTGTGTGTGTGTGTGTGTGTGTGTGGGGGGGGTGCAGACGCAGGGCGCTCCGAGCCGCCAGACACAGCCTTTCGTCAGGTGGATGCGCCTGCAGTGATCCAGGTCGCCCCTATGGATCACTGCGTCCATGGATGTCTTCAAATCCGCTTTGGACAATAGTTTGAGTCCCAAGGCGTGCGTCCCCTCGTCGGAAGAAGCAGAGGCAGATGTGTTTCGCTGGCCGAGACCGGAGAATGGCATCAGCGCCGCGCCGGATGCGGTGCCCGCAGCCTCGGGCTTCTGGACGGCCGTGTTCGACTACGAAGCGACTGCGGACGACGAGCTCAGCCTGCGAAGGGGGGACCTGGTGGAGGTCCTGTCCAAAGATTCCCTGGTGTCGGGGGATGAGGGCTGGTGGACCGGTATGATAGCAGACCGGGTTGGCATTTTCCCATCTAATTATGTGAGCAACGGGAATGGCATTCCGGAGGAAATCCGGGATACCTCGGAGCAGCAGTACTCAGTGCCTCCTCTGCACCGTGAGTATCCCATTGTGCTTCTCTTTGGCCTAATGGAATCAGTGTGCTATCACTAAAACAGAGCACAGCACAATGGCTGTCGTGCTTCCCCTTGTCTTTTGTCAGAAGGCCAGAGAAACCCTTACGTTCAGAGTGCTGTGTCATGGTAGGCGCAGTGCACTCCTGTTGGCCTAGAAACAGGCTGGCCCAGACATCCTCACACTCGCAGCTTCAGGACCATTATTTATCACACTGCCTGTCAAACAAACAGCCAGCCAGCTGCGGTCAGTGATGCGCCCCGCCTCAAATTACAATGCATCATCAGGAGAAAGAATATTTATCTGGACATGCAAGTCATATACGTGCAATTATTAGCATTAGATATTATGTAAAGCTTTGTTATGATCTCTAAGGTAATTGCATTGTCATGATATGCATTCACTGTCACAATGACTGGTAGTGTTTGCACCAATGCATCCTCAGCAGAAAGATTAACTGGACATGCAAGTCCTTTACTGTGCAATATTATCATTAGATAGTATATAGGCTACAGTAAAGCTTTGTTATGCTTATGTTTGCAATGTCTGGGAGTGTTTGCACCAAGGTTGTGCTGCAAGAGAGAAAGAAATGTCAAATTGTGCTTGTAGAGGAAATGCTTCTGCAGCTAAATGTGCAGCCAAGGCCTTAGATGGAGACAGTAAGCAGAATTAATAGTGCACTCTGGGGCCCAAAGTGAAAACACTTGTGTGAAGAGGATGCTCTGCAATGTCAAAAAATATTAGCTAATACAAGTTTTAAGGCCACACGATTCACATCAGCGTGGTTTGTTTGGTTGGACCACACCGCCTGAGCTGGGTTTGTTGGCTGTCTCAGGCTTTGTTGGCTTTCATCTCTTCATACTCGGCAGCAGCTGGCCTACTTTCACATACCGTCCTACCTGAAATATTCATCAAGGTCAGTCTGCTTACTAGGAATCCACAACTTGAGAGTTTACAGCCACAGACGCAAAGGCTCCTGTTCACAACATCACACACACAACTTTCATTTAAACTCTTAAAGGATCATCTTCTTTCTACCCATCCTTCCTGTATTTCTTTCCTATAGGGCTGCCCCCTCTTAAGGACTTTTTACTTTCGCGCGACAATGTGATGTCAAAATGACGTAGATCTCGCTGGCACACCAGGACTTAAAGTGCGCGACCAGAGGTACCACTCTTTTTTTTTTTTTGGGCTACAACTTTTTTCAGCGGCGCACGACAAAACGGAAACGGGAAGCATGGACGAGTTCTCTCTTGTAAACCTACTGGGTTAAGATGAGTTCTTTTATGGTGAATGAAAGGCTTGATCCGATGAAGTAGGTCATCGAATCGTTGTGCAGACATTCTGAAGTATTCAAAGTGCTTCTCATCGTTTATCATCCTCATTTGTTTCACGAGGATATTGAACTCACCATATTTATGTCTGGCGTTATTCAAAGGACGAACATTCCACCTTCTTTTTCTTCGTTTCTTTACAAGCGGGCTCAAAAGCAGCTGTTCTTCCTCATCCATTGACTCCAATATCATCTTAGCTGCTGTTGACGTTGATGCTGCTGCTGCCAGTTCTGCCATTGTTTACCTTTTTCTTCTTCTTCTTCTTCTTCTTCTAGTCCATAGAAATAGTAAAGTCGGTAGCCTTTCCTCAGTTGCGACACCTCTGTGTCGCGACCACCACGCGCAGGTATAAAAAGTTATGGCGCTCCCATGACGTCATAATGTCGCGCGACAGGTCGGGAATGGCGAGTTCAATGAACGCTTTAGTCGATTAATCGGTCGTTTTGGTCTTAGTCAACTAAGTTTTTATGCTGAATGAACTTTTTCCAAGAAACGTATAAGCACATCTCTGATAAACACAAGAGTTAAAGTTGTGCTTTTGCATGATTCTCTGTGGAGAAACTCAGTTTTAGCTGTCAATTTAAATCAACTTATCGATTAGTCGACAAAATCATGTGAGTATGAGTGGACTAAGAATGTCTTTAGTCAAAGACAGCCCTACTTCCTTCCTCCTCCTAACATCCCAGCCAGATTTAAGGACAGATGAGCAGCCTTGTCTCATAGCAGGAGGGGTATTTCCACCACATCCTGTATTTGGGCCACAGGCTGGCTTAGTGAAAGCATCCTTCATCTCAATGACCTGGTTTTGAGGTTTGTGTTAGCAAACATTTCCCTTGCTTAAGATGAAAACAGTGAATCCTTCACAGCTCCACACAGGCTGACCTGGACCTTTTTAATGTCTTATGGGCTTAACAATATATTGTTTTTATATCTTTGCAGCAATATCCACTTGCGCAATAAACATATGGCGAAAACACACTGAGAATTTTTTTGTTTTGGTTGAATGAAAATATCACTAGAAAACTGAACTTTCTAATGTAACTGTCATTCTTTTTTAGTGGTGCCTTTTTTAAATCGATGTTCAATAAAAAAATGATTTCCTTTCATTTGTTTTAAATTCAACACGCAACTTGTATTTTAGCAGAATACTGAAAGCAGCAGAAAGGCAAAACTGAGTACACTTTAATATCTGTTTATTTATTGCAAGCAAAATATTGTTCTTATTACCGATATTCAACAACGTTATCGCATATTTTCCTCATATCGTGCAGCCCTAATACAGATTTTCCTTTGTCTAATGTCATCTTTGTCCTCTTCCTGCATGTCTCCTCAGTCCTGGAGATTGATTTCTTCGAGCTGACCCTGGAGGAAATCATCGGGGTGGGCGGTTTTGGAAAAGTCTACCGTGCAGTGTGGCGGGGCTCCGAGGTGGCAGTGAAGGCAGCACGACGGGACCCAGATGAGGACCCGGAGCAGACTCTGGAGAGCGTGCGTCAGGAGGCCAAACTCTTCGCCATGCTCAACCATCCCAACATCATGGGTCTGCTGGGCGTGTGTCTGCAGGAGCCCAACCTGTGTCTGGTCATGGAGTACGCCCGGGGCGGCCCCCTCAACCGGGCCCTCGCAGGGAAACGCATCCCTCCGTGCACGCTGGTGGACTGGGCAGTGCAGATCGCCCGCGGCATCCTCTACCTCCACAGCCAGGCCATCGTCCCCATTATTCACCGGGACCTCAAGTCCAGCAACAGTAAGATTCCCTTTCTATTGCCATCACATGCTTGTTTCTGCAGAGGTAGTTTGGTTTTGTGACGCTATCCCAAAATGATGATTTGATTTAAGGCAAGGCACGATTATTTGTATAGCACAATTCATACACAAGGCAACTCACAGATCTTTACAGAGGCATAGAAACACATTGTAAACATAAACATTAAAAGTACATTCAGGAGACTAAGCACAACTACAATAAGAGAAGAAGAGTCAACGGAATTTTATTTATCTCCAATGTTGTTGATCATTTTAATAAGCATTCCATGTAGGGCTGCAACTGTTTTGATTTAGAGTTTATTTTCTGGATTTCATCACAAAAATAAAAAAATTAAAGACTGGAGAATAGTGAAAATATTCCCTAAAGCCCAAAGTGACGTCTCCACATTGCTTGTTTTGTCTGACCAACAGTCCAAAGCTCAAAGATATTGAGTTTACAATTATAGAAAAACTGATAAAAGCGAGAAATTCTCACATTTGAGAAGCTGGAACTAGAGGTTTGACGTTTTTTTTGGCTTAAACGTGACAAATCAATTCAACAAATTTATAAAATATATTTTAGTTTTTTACGCTGGGTTTTTAGTCAGACATAAAGCAAGCAACTTTGAAACACCAATGTGGTTTCCAGCAACTTCTGTACCATTTAATATTTTTTTTGTCAAATAAAAACCACAAACTGATCAATATTAATGATTATTTACAGCCTCAGTCCTCAGTGTGTTTTTGCATAGTTTTAAAGTGAAACATTATCAATTTGATGGGGAATCAAGAAATTGCAGTTTCATCAAGCTTGTGGCAAAACGTATGGTATCCTGTAATGGACTGTAAAATAATTATGGATATTTAACAGTAATGTCTTTCTTAAGAGGAAATGTTTTTTTTTAGGAAATACACGCAAGAGGGAACGTTGTTGTCAAATCCAGGTTTCCAA
Source organism: Sander vitreus (assembly GCF_031162955.1). NCBI lineage: Eukaryota > Metazoa > Chordata > Actinopteri > Perciformes > Percidae > Sander > Sander vitreus. The sequence continues at coordinate 6,405,326 of NC_135874.1, read as the reverse complement.
ACCACCACTGATATTTTGGATTTTGTCTGTGGGACTTAATGCATCTTTCACATATAATTAATCAACACCATGTTTATTCCATCCTTTCTGTAACACAGTGCAGTGAGAATCACTGTTCAAAAAAAGAGAGCAGAAAGCAAAAGTGTTTTGCATGTATGTTTTGTGGAGCAGTTGTAATCTTGCATTTCGCCCAACTGGATCCCCTAAATCCCAAGCCTATTACTGAGGATTTGCCCAGTGCTCTGCCCCAGCCTCCTCCCCATTGGAGGCTCCGGCAGTACATACAAGCAGCTTCTTGCCTGCCATTGGCCCTTTCTCTGGCGATCAGCTCAGGCGCTTCACTTCCAATAGGCTGCTTTAAAGTGTTAAGTCAGTCTAGCCAGTTGCCATCCTGGGCTCTTCACAGTGCAGCATGCCAGTCTGCTCTTTTACTTTTACTTGTAATCCAAGTGTCTAATCCATAGTTTTTCTCTACTTTCTTTCCTCTGAGCCCAAATTTAGATTCTAAGAAGGTTTTAAAAACCAGTATGCCATGGAGTGGGTGGAGTTTTGGAGGAAAGTGGGGAGTTCTTTGTGCATTATTTTGAATTAAATTAGTAGTATATATTTCACATCTATGTGACTTGCATCAGTTTTTAAGAATACTCCACATGACCTACATTTCTTGTCAAGCGGGTCCTTGTGGGGTCTGCACCATTTACAGTTGAGAAACTAATCAGTGGTTGCACTCAGGATGTGGCACACTGGTCTCACCCTGTGACGCATCACTGTGGTAATGAAGTGGTTGGTAGGCAATATGATAAAGCTGGGTCCCTAAAAAAGACACACAAGTCAAGATTTCTTTCTTGCATCTCTGCTGCAACATTTTTTTTTTCTCAAAGGCTCATATAGTCAGAAACCTACCCACTTCACAGTTTCATTTTTAGCCATGTTAGCGTTGTGGTTCTAGGGAAGACTAAGGTCGGTCAGTCCACCACTTTGGTCCAGACTGAAATATCTCAACTACTGGATGAATTGTCATTACATTTTGTACAGATACTCACGATGCCCAGAGGATGAATCCTAATGACTTTGGTGATCCCCGTGACTTCCCCCATTGCACCACATTTGGGGTTTTAGTGAAATGTCTCAACAACTTTTGGATGAATTGCCGTTCATTTGGTACACACATGCATGTCACCCACAGGATTATTTGTATTTACTGTGGTGATCCCCCTAATTTTTTTATTTTTGCACCAGCATCGGGTCAAAATGTTAACCCATCCAATACTGTGGTTTATGGACAAATACTTGCAAAACTAAAGACAATCCGCCTCAGATGTACCAGTACTATGTGTTTAGTGCTTATTATCAAATCTTAGCATGCTAACATGCTGAACTAAGATGGTAAACATGGAAAATATTATAAAATATAAATATAAGCATGTTAGTATAGTTATTGGAAGTATGTTACCACACGGTTGGCATTTATCTCAAAGCATTGCAGTAGTTAGATATAGCAGCAGCTAGCGTGGCTGTAGACACCTGTTACTATATACCACATAAATACTATACACCTTACACGGGGTCAGCCCTACGGTCCCACAGCCCAATGGTCCCACAGCTTTATGTTCCCACAGCCCTATGTTCCCACATGTTATGTAGGGTTAGGGTTAGGGTTACATTCCATCTGTAGTCCATTGCTACTGGATAATAGGTTGGGTGTAATTGGCTACCAAATTGGGAGAAAGGGGGATAAAATCTGATAGAAATGTATGAAAAAGGAAATGTGGGAACATAGGGCCTAATTTTGAAAAATAATCTTAGAAATGTGGGAACATAGGGCTGTGGGAACATAGGCATGCTCCCCTCCACACCTAATATAAAAGCCTGTTGTACACCACATCTTGGTGTTTCACACTCTACTCCTCCCGGTGAAACAGTGGTCAGTGAGGTGCTCTCTGTATACCTCCTCCTGACTTTACTTCATGTGATCAAAATATGACACCAGTGCATGGGGCGACATGTTTACTAGAGCCCGACCGATATATCGGCAGGCCGATATTATCGGCCGATATTAGGCATTTTCCAAACCATCGGTATCTGCATTTATAATGGCTGATAAATTAATATTTAAAAAATGAAAATAAAAACGGACGAAACACCCTTCAACCATGTTCTGAGTGTTGGCGTTGCATAGTTTGTCCACCAGAGGACGCTCTACAACGTCCCTGTTGGCAACACTCGTGTTTAACCCTTTAAGTTTCATATCTTAAGTTTGTATTTTTATACATTTTATTCATCAGAACTTTAATATATTTTGATGTTCCTCTGTTCTGTTGTGACAATAAAACAAACAAGTTTATTTTTAAACTGCATTATCATATTATTTTAGTGAGGACTCATAAATAACTACAAATAACTAATGTTAGGGAAATCTGTTTATGTTTTGTTACGCGTTTCTGGATTTTTAAAAAAAGAAATATCGGCTGATATATCGGAATATCGGATTTTTAAATCACCAAATATTTGTATCGATATCAAAAAATCCTTTATCGGTCGGGCTCTAATGTTTACTGAATATCACTTTTTTTCACACCAGTAAAAATCTTTAGTCAGCATCCAAAAACCTTTTGCTGAACGTGGAAAACTCTGAATCCTGCACCATACTCATATGTAATCAATCCATCCATCATCCAGCCATCTTCATCCGCTCTTCTGGGGTCGGGTCGCAGGGGACCCCAAACTTCCTTTTCCTGAGCCACATTAACCAGCTCTGAGTGGGGGATCCCGAAGCCAGGGTGGAGATATAATCTCTTCACTGAGGCTGCCTTTAACAAATATTGCACCCCCCCCCCACCCCACCCCCCTGCTATTTCGATACAATTGTGCAGCCCTAATCTCCACCTAGTCCTGGGTCTTCCCAGAGGCCTCCGATTCTCCGGCCAATCTCCCGCTCCATTGTCCCCTCACGCATAAAATAAATGATAATGTAATTCATGCTTCAAAAACAAAATTTGTATGATAGCACCATTTTATTTGTATGCCACTCAGTAATTTGTCATTTGTCATAGCAGTCCTCATCACTTCCACATGCTTTTGTTTTGTTTGTACCTTCAACCTTTCAACTATCTCTGCTGCCTCCCTTGCACATACCATGCCATTTTGTAGATGCTCTTAGCGAAAGCACTGTGCATTACAGTGAGTGCACACTTTTGGAGCATGATTGGCCTCAGGGGGAATCGTTTGTTTCATGTTCTACCTCGGCACAGAAGCAGGACTTACTTTAGCCATATGTTTGGGTTTGAGTTTCTTCGGAAAGTGCCGCTGTAGCATTAGAGCCACATGAGCAGCAGATGAAGGGGTGCTTAATGTGCACCGCAGCCTGCAGACACACCCTCTCTACTGGGCACAGCCACAGCAGATGGCTTGGCATTGTGGAGCAGAATGGGGGGGGGGAGAGAGAGAGAGAGAGAGAGACAGAGAGAGAGCATGTGGTTAGGAGGGGCACTACTTTCTGCATGTTGCAATGGGTTGTTTTTTAGAGCCAATCGGAGCGAATGGGTGCGTTGTAACTGCTATTTCTGTAGTTTAACTGTAGTATTAGTGTTTGTTTGAGATGTTCTGTTGTAAAAATATGCAGCGAGAGCATTAGCATTGATCAAAGTCTGTGTTTTTCATCTGTGCTTTCCTCTGTTGTATTGGCTCACTGTTTCTCCCTTTATCTGTTTATTCTCTCTTTCTCTCTACTCTGCCTTTATCCTTCCAATCCTTTCATCATGTCCTCCCACCAACTGTACCCTGTTTTGTTCATCCACCATGTTTTGCGTTTCCACATGCATTCTGTTTTATCGTTGGGTCTAATCCTCCTCCTGCTGCTGCCCCTCCCAACCTTACAATCCTTGTGATGATTACCTGAAACCTTTTTTTTTTTTTTTTTTAATTTACCGTCAACCCACCTTGCCAATCTGCACGTGTCCCCCTCCCCCTCCCCCACATCCTCCAACCATCTTCCCCTATCCTACAACCGAAATCCCCTCATCACCTCCCGCTCCACCATTGGCGACCACTCCAGTCCTGATCCTTGAGAGGGTTGAGATGGAAGACCTCAGCAACAAGACTCTGAAGATCACGGACTTTGGACTGGCTCGAGAGTGGCACCGCACCACCAAGATGAGCGCCGCCGGCACCTACGCCTGGATGGCTCCCGAAGTCATCCGTTCGTCTACATTCTCCAAGGGTAGCGACGTGTGGAGGTGGGCAGAGGAAGGGAAGGTTTATGCAGCAAACAAACTGCACCAGCTGGTAAAACCGGTCTGGAAAAAAAAGAGAAGCAGTTTTTCCACCAAGCACAAGAAAAGGTTCAGCTCTGGCAGAAGTTGCCATAGTAACAAAGCACAGACTGGCACATGGGAAAAAGAACAGAATGTTGTGTATTATGAGATGGGTACAAAACTAGATGAGGATAAAGAGTACATAAAACAAAAAATGTAACATTAGCTTGATGTAGTCAAGACTGTAAGTGTAACACTTACACAGTCTGATACAATGCTGTGTGAAATAGCACTGTATATTATAATATTTAATCTTTTTCTAGCCGAGGCTTATATTTGTCACAGGCTCATTCAAAATGGGCAATGAAATGCAAATTGGCATACTCTCGAGGCTGTGCTAAAAAGGCTATTGTACAGTAAATAATAAAAACTAGACGTGCACTCTCGCCAACTCTCACTAAGAAAATACAAAATGCATTTGTGTATCCAGCCCGTGTTTCAGATCCGCTTTAAATTTGAATGGGTTCTTCCTTAGCCCATGCTACACCCTTCCACCAAGTTTAGTTCAAACCGGGCCAGTAGTTATTCCATAATCCTGCTGACAAGGCAACAATCCGAACACAAAACATCACCTCCTTAGCGGAGGTAATAAGAAGAAATATATAAAGAATGAAATTCATTAATTTATAGATGACAAAAAAAATGTTATGCATAAAAATGTACAACATATTAGTGATTAGTGTACTGGTTACAGTAGTTGATCGACAAAAGATCCATCAATTACCAAGTTGCCAAGTCATATTTTAAGCAAAAAGGCCAAACCTCAATAGCATTAGCTTTTCAAATGGGAGACTTGCTGTTTTAGGATACGGAATAACATTGGGCTTTGGACTGCTGGTCGTACTAAGCGAGACATCACTGTGGGCTCTGAGACCTTTATCTAGAGCTAATGATTCATGGACTGAACGGAGAGTAATCAGCAGATTAATCGAGACTGTAAATAATCATTAGCCTCAGCAAGGCATATGTGACCTAGCATATGGGAATATCTAATTTAAGTTTGTCATTTATGTGTGATTCATTTTCACGGTGCAGTGATGCAATGATGTTGCTTTAATGCCATGTGTCATAATTCTCACTTCTTCTTTTTTTTTTTTTTCTCTCTGACAATCTGTTGTGTTGTCCTCACACGTGCCAAATCCTTAGCATTAAGTGTGCAGCTCAGCTATTCCTGACTGAATGTGGGGTTTCCCTCTTAAACAGGATTAGGGTGTGAGCCGAGAGAAGGCAGCATGCATTATAACAGTAATGATAGGAAGGCAGATGTCAGGAGTGCTGACCAGGGAGGGGAATTACTCTCCCTAATCGATGTTTATACGCTAGTGCAGAATAAAAATTAGTCAAATGATAATCCTGAATCATTTCAATGGTTTCATTTGGTCTGTTTAATTAAATTACATTTAGCTGATGCTTTTTTTTAATCCAAAGCGACTTACAATTACTACATATGTCAGAGGCCACACGCCTCTGGAGCAACTAGGGGTTAAGTGTCTTGCTCAGGGACACACTGGTTGATGTATCGCAGTGGGAATCGAAGCCAGGTCTCCCACACCAAAGGCATGTGTCATATCCACTGCGCCATCACCACCCCTAGTTAATTGTGTTGTTTGATCCCTGGCTGATGTTAAGTTGCTCACATTTGCTAGAATTGGGTTCATGGATTTTATAACGGAAGCAGTAACAGACTAGGTAACTATAAATAGTTTGTAACTCTCTTATCCTAACCCACTTTTTCCTGGTTTATTTGATTTGTTGCTGGTCAATTAATCACAGTGCATCAGTGTGTGTGTGTGTTTTGGCGTTAGTCACATGGATCTGTCGGCCGCTGCACTGCTCTGTTGAGACTTTCTCTCTCTCACCTCGGTATTCACACGAGTGCAAGATAATGCCATTTTAATCCGTTTTTGATTTGTATTCAAGCAGCGGGCTTTGCTGTAGACTCTCACTATTATCCAGAAAAGGTCACGCTTGACATTCATCTCGTCATACACACATTTATCTTCAGAACCACACTGTTATTGTGCAAAAGGTGTTTTTACGCCAAGTTTTTACGCCAAGCCCCTCATCTAAGGAGATTATTGTAGCATGAAACATTAAAAAAGCACATTTTTGAAGGTGTACAGTATATGTAAATTGTTTTTCTTTCCCCTTTTTTTTAACGCTAAAGTTATGGCGTGCTGTTGTGGGAGCTGCTGACAGGAGAAGTCCCATTTCGGGGTATTGATGGTCTTGCTGTGGCTTACGGGGTGGCAATGAACAAGCTGGCTTTGCCAGTTCCCTTGACCTGTCCTGAGCCCTTTGCACGTCTTATGGAAGGTAAGAGAAACCAAATACTTTTCTGCTGAAAGCAAAGCATTAACCTCAAGATTAGATGGAAATTGTCTGAACTGTGTGCAAACATTTTGTAATGGAGAGCCACAGGCAAAAATAAGTGTCAGGTTATTGAATAATTAGTATAGAAAAGTAAGTGTATCCACTGCACCGGGAAAAGCCTCTGAAATATAACCGAGTACTCGGAGATGTTCACAAGTCATTTTTTGGAAGTCCAAGTCGAGTCTCAAGTCTTTGAGCTCGAGTCCAAGTCAAGTCTCAAGTCTTTGAGGGGCAAGGTCAAGTCTCAAGTCTCTGGCCATCTGGTCCCTAACACTGTATTGTTAAATCTTATGAATTCAAAACATGTCCTGTAGCTTCCATCCAGACAGTACAGTATCAAAATCAGTTGTAGGATAACTTTATGTCTGTCACATCATATGGATACAACTATAATGATACAATCTGCCTGTTCCCAGCATTAGCACAACACTTTGCGATGGTTAGCTTGTTACCTGTGGTGATATATGCTAAATGTAACGTCTCTTTCACTCAAAAAAAATGTCTAATGTCGAAGTGGAAATCAAGAGAAAAGTGGCAGCGCCACACCAGTTACAGAACAACATGCATCTCAGTGTCAGTCCAAATTACGCACAATAAGCAGTTTGAACTCACTGATGTAATGCCATTTATTTTCTAAGTGTTCGTAGGCTCAGTGAAACTGAGTCCAGCGCGAGGGAGACCCGACTCAGAGGAGGAGAGGTTAGTGAGGCCAGCGTCTCCACGGCAGGTGACGGATCCGCTGCGCCACGCATGGATGAAATAATGAAATAGTAAATAGGACTAAAGTAACAGAAATATGTGCAGAATTAAGACAGTCAAGACGGCCCAGTGTTTGGTGGACCGGGTACACCTTGTTCACTTAATAGCCTACAAATCATCCACGGGATCAATTACGCATCACATGAGTTTACCCCCCCGACACAGCGTTTGTTCCTGGGGAGATGGATCCGTGCGTCCCGCCTCCTGTGCGCCATGGACGTCTGAGCCTCAGCAACTACTAACTATAAGATACAATGTGCCTGTTCCCAGCATTAGCACAACACTTTGCGATGGTTAGCTTGTTACCTGTGACGATATATGCTAAATGTAACGTCTCTTTTCACATTAGTGTGTGAGTGACTGACCTATTTAGGTGCTTTTTGAGATGCCTGATGAAGTCCGACGTTGTTGATCCGGCATCATTTATCTTGGTGCCACACTTTGCATGTAGCTGTTAGCTTACTGCCTCTGTTTACCAAGTTATTGAAAGCAAAACTAATGACAAAAGGCACAACTCCGGGAGGACTTGGTGTCGCCATCGTCAATGTATTTTTATGTGTGAGTGCGCGCACATAAGGCATAACGCATGCGTTACGTTGCACATTATGGCAAAGGGCAGGGGACATACAGCTCGTCATACGTTTCCCCAACGTATATGCGCCAATAAAAGAAAATAGAAATACATGAATACATTTAGATTTAAAAAGCAATAATTGCGTGAAAACAGGTTGTTGACGAGTCTCGAAGCTCGAGTCTGAAGTCTTTTGGGTCGAGTCCGAGTCAAGTCTGAAGTCCGCTGTTTGTGCGACTTAAGTGCGACTCGAGTCCCCATCTCTGCGAGTAGCATAACAAAAACTGAAAATTAGATCACTTTCTGGAACCATTTGAAGGGCCAAAATAATTTTTTTCTGAGGCAGAATTAGCCCAAGTTTTTTTTCCTCTTGTGCCACAGAATGCTGGAGCCCAGACCCTCACTCCCGGCCGCAGTTCACAATTATTCTGGACCAGCTGACGGCCATCGAGGAGTCGGGCTTTTTTGAGATGCCAGCAGAGTCCTTCCACTCTCTGCAGGATGACTGGAAACTGGAGATCCAGGAAATGTTTGATCAACTGAGGACCAAGGAGAAGGTAAAGACCAGAGGTCTGAAGGTTGAGTTTAGGCTCGTCTCTAATGACATGCATATTGGAATCTGTTTATATTAGGAAGTTGAAGGTTGGGAGTTCAGTGCAGCTGTTTTCAGTGGTGAAATGTAACTAAGTACATTGACTCAAGTACTGTACTTAAGTACAAATGTTGAGGTACTTGTACTTTACTTGAGTCTTTTCATGCCACTTTCTACTTCTACTCCGCTACATCTCAGAGAGAATTATTGTACTTTTTACTCCACTACATTCATCTGACAGCTTTAGTTACTAGTTACTTTACAAATTAGGACAAAACACATGCAGTTTATAAATGAAATGAAAATGATTTGCCGATTAAACACACACACAGTTGATTGACAGAACTGTTTGGATCGTTTCCAGTTTCTAAAATGTGAGGATATTTCTGCATTTTACTTTTAATACTTTAAGTACATTTTCATGATTATATTTACATACTTTAACTTAAGTAACATTTTCAATGCAGGACTTTTACTTGTAACAGAGTTTTTTTTTTTTACAGTGTGATATTAGTCATTTTACTTTGAGTATCTGAATACTTCCTTCACCATTGGCCGTTTTACAGGTTTTTCCTTCACCTCTTCTTCTTTTTGTTGGTTCAGGAGCTGCGATCGTGGGAGGAGGAGCTGACCCAAGCCGCACTGCAGCAGAAATGCCAAGAGGAGGCGCTGAGGAGGCGTGAACAGGAGCTAGCCGAGCGGGAGATCCACATCCTGGAGCGGGAGCTCAACATCATCATTCACCAGCTCTACCAGGAGAAGCCTCACGTGGAGAGCAGGCAGGGCAAGTTCCGCCGCAACCGCCTTAAACTCAAGGACGGGAACAGGATCAGCTTGCCTTCAGGTACCGCACACAAACTGTACAGTGTATGTCAACAGTATACAGTACAGTACAGTTTAAATGTAAGTTAGAGTTGTGGCTGGGTTGGTTCAGTGGGTAGAACAGGTGCACATACACTTGGAGTTTATGCCGCGACGCAGAGGCCCAGGGTTCAAATCTGACCTGTGATGATTTCCTGCATGTCTTCCCTCTCTCTCTCCCCTTTCTCACCTAGCTGTCCTATCGAATAAAGGCAGAAAAGCCCAACAAAATAATCTTAAAAAAAACCCAGTATGTTTTAAAATTGAGTCAAGTTAGAGTTAAAGTTGGGATATTGGGATAAAAGACAATATGTCATCTGTATATTTGGACATAATAATCACATTTCACTTTAAATGTTGTCTTTTTAGGACCTTAAAAGGGTCCATTAGGTATTTTGCAGCTCTATAGACTTGCAAACAAGAGGCCACCTACGTGGACATCATCTTCATATATTAATAATATTTTTTTCCCCTAAACATATCGCACCCACCCCTGGTTTGAAGTGAACTTCTTTTATCAGCATCATTACCAATACCTCAAATATTGTTACATCGTCAATATCAAGGAAATGATCCAAAAACATTGTGGTATTTGAGCTTGTGAGTGTTGCCAAGCCTTTAAGGAAGGTATGGTTGCTCTTGGCCTTGTCTGTCTGGTCAAGTTCTCGTCCCAACAGTTCACTCAATGTGATGGACTGTCTGTCCAACTTCTAGTCTCATTAGGTAACTAACAATTGTAAAAAGGCATAAACTAAAGTCGTAGATGGGTTTAATGCAGGCCATTTTTCATTGTAGATGGGCAGTTGAAAATTACATGGTTAGCTAACACTGGCACACTTACAGAAATGCTAATTAATGTATGTTGTCTTTAAAAAAACAATGTCAGTGCTGTTTTTGCACGTGTTACCTGATTGACGTTTAGCTTTGCTATACCATAATTACGTTCTGATATTGTTGCTATGATGTTATATATTGATATATCTGCCTAATCGCACAGGGCCCCTGAGAAAGATTGTATAATATATGCAATTTACTTGTTATTTTACTAAAATAACAAGTTTTATTTCACTTAGAAATGATACAGTATTAGGGGACCACTAAGGCTTATATAAAAGAGACTTCAGATACAGTATTAGGGGACCACTAAGGCCTATATAAAAGAGACTTCAGATACAGTATTAGGGGACCACTAAGGTCTATATAAAAGAGACTTCAGATACAGTATTAGGGGACCACTAAGGCCTATATAAAAGAGACTTCAGATACAGTATTAGGGGGACCACTAAGCCTATATAAAAGAGACTTCAGATACAGTATTAGGGGACCACTAAGGTCTATATAAAAGAGACTTCAGATACAGTATTAGGGGACCACTAAGGTCTATATAAAAGAGACTTCAGATACAGTATTAGGGGACCACTAAGGTCTATATAAAAGCATCCAAAGAGCACCATGTCATGGGACCATTAATGTGTTTTCTTTGAAACCCTAATTTAGATTTTCAGCACAAAATCACAGTGCAGGCGTCTCCCTCCCATGATCGGCGAAGGAGTTTGCTTAACAGCAGTTCCAGTCCTCCGAGCAGTCCACCAATGCTGCCTCGCCTGAGAGCCATCCAACGTAAGCACCATCACAATCTTATGTTTAAAATGGGATTTCAATTGAATGGATCATTTAATACCACAGAATGTGTATTCTCCAAGGTTTTCTCAGTTCAAGCTATTTAATGTTTGCCATTGATATCCATTCTCTGTTCTCTTTTTTTTTTAAATGTGTTGTTTTGCAGTCACTCCACGGGAGGGATATACAGCATTGGGTCGCAGCACAGGTTTTCAGCAGGATGAAGAGGAGGATGAGAGGAAGGGCTCCAGGAAAAAGGGCAGGTCCCGCGGGTGTGGCCAATACAGAGAGCACAGCGCTGATGCCAGGTGAGTCTAGAAACTGGGACGATCGCCTGCAAAGTGGACTGCACAGGGGTTTCAGCCATGTTAAGTAAGATTCCAAACTGTAGGGAGCAAACATGCTCCGTTCAAAGGGAACTGTGAACTGTGAGGGTCAGAACTGAACACCGGTTCATCACTTCACCGGAAGTTGGCAAGCAAGTTTACCCATGAGTCATTGCACCTCGCTGGAATGACACTGTACATCTTGTAAAATAATCAAATCACATTCATTCACAAGTTCGTTACAGTGCATATCAATAGAATAAGCTTCAGTAATGTCAAATTCCCACAGTCGCAGCATCGTATCCAAGGTGTTTACGTTACCAGGGTAATACACGGAGGAAGCGATATCTACGTTGGTGACGTTGCACGGTGTTCCAAATGGAGGAATTTTGTCAAGGGAAGTGGTTGTGGTTAGAAGGGTTACAGCTACTCTTTTAAGTTCCTCAAAATTACGCAAAATCTCACAAAATCCAATACAATATATCCATCCATCTTCATCCGCTTATCCGGGGTCGGGTCGCAGCAATACAATATAATAATGTACTTTTAATATTTCACCCAGGAAACGCGTGTTCGTTCGTCTGAAGTGATTTAATCCAAACCATGATCTTTTTCTAAACCTAACGAGTCGTTTTGGTGCCTACACTTCACTGTCGTCGCCCTAGCTATATTCCATCTAGCCTTAACCGAGGGAAGTTCCTTTAACTGACATTCCTAAACAGGGAGTTTATGCACACTGTGGAACGGAACGCAGCTATAGTCTTTTACCCACTTTCTCCAGATAATCTTAATGTTTTCAGTTCATGTTAATATAATAGGTCAGTTAACATAAAGATAGCATACTAGTTACTTTTACAAAACAAAATCCATCTTCATCTTTTCTACCTGGCAGTGTGAAACCTCCCCATGAAGGCGGCAGGCAGCGGTCCTGCAGCGCCCCGAACCTTCGCAGATCCCCCAGACACAGTCCAGCAGTGCCTGGCGTGCCAAGCCTGGTGGAGATGGGTAAGCAGGACCAGCTTATTACGTCTCATTTTGTCTGGCATACGGTATGCACACTCCACATGACAATACAGCTGTAGCAGGGCTTCTGCAGGTTTTTTAGACCTTTTTTTAAGACCATTTATGAATGAAATTAAAGACCTATAGCACGACATAAAAACAAAACCCCCTGTCAGATGTCAGAGTCCAGAAACATCGTCTGAAACAATTCTCCGATCTCCTCATTCGGGTCCATATGCAGAGGCTCAGTCCTCAACGTTGACCTGTGGCAATCTGCTGCAGGTCTTCCTCCCCTCTCCCCCCTTTTCGTGTATACAGCTGTCCTGTCTATTAAAGGCTAAAATGCCCAACAAAAAAAAGATTAAAGACCTAGAACACAATACTTTTTATTTTTTTTATTTTTTTTATTATTTTTGGGCATTTTCAGCCTTTATTTTGATAGAACAGCAGAAGACATGAAAGGGGAGAGAGAGAGAGTGGGGAATGACATGCAGCAAAGGGCCGCAGGTCGGGGTTGAATCCGGGCCGGCTGCGTCAAGGAGTAAACAATCTATATATGAGCGCCCGCTCTACCAACTGAGCTATCTGGGCACCCGAACACAATACTTTTTAATTCAAGTCTTTTTTTAAGGCCCAAAGTTTTAAGACTCTGCGGAAACCCTGTGTAGTCTAAAGATTAGCGAAGTGGCAGACTGGCTGGGAAAACATGGAGTGAGTGAGATACTTCCATTCCAACACGGCTCTTTGTGGTTGACCAGAGAAACTCCCAGATGTGACAGATGTTTGTAGCTGTGAGCATGTAAACAAGCTGCTCCTGAAAAAGCATCATGCACACTCGGTAAAACAAACTTGGATGGATGGAATCCAAGTGACGATGTGGCAGTAGGCCTCCAGTCGCTTCATGTTTTAGAAGAATTGTCATACGATATGCAGGGCTTGTCCACTGTGCAACATGAACTATTGTGTCTGTGAATATATCTATACACATTCTGGTTATTTATGTGTATGCTTCAGTTGACATGCTTTATAAGACATCCAGTTTTATATTAGCAGGTCAATGATTCATCACGTGGAAGTCGGATTCCCATCTCCCTATTGCTAGATGGCTTCAGGAAATGAATACATGTATTCCACTTGAAAGGATCATGTATACTCTTAGAAATGAATATGACATCTTTCTCAAGATTTGGCAACCTTGCCCACTCATATAGCAGACCTAATTTGAAATGATGAAAATGATAAAAAGGCCACTGGTCATACTCCTTTTGAGTATGGTCTTCCTTAGTTTGTAAGTGGGTGGGTCAGGGAAGGAATTTGTTGTGTCTTTTCCTCCAAAGGTTTTTTTATTGAATGACAAATTTGCAAAAATAATTACTGTACGATGGAATATACATATTTTTCCTTTTATGAACCAGAACATACCCCACCCATATCCCACCCTCCCACCCAATTACAAACAAACCTGCATTAAGAAATTCCTACAAGAGATGATTTAAATAAACACATGTGAATGATCCTGTTTTTAGAAAATGAAGACTGTTGCTTCACTACTGAGCCAGGAGCAGCTCCTGGTCAGACCTACCTCTGCATCCCCTTCCATAAGGAGGGCCACACCGCTGCTGGTGCTGCTGCTGCTGCTGCTGACGGTGATGGAGATGGAGATGAGTACTGCCCCAGCAGCCAGGTTCCAGGAACATCACCATGCAGGAAGAGCCCCGGTGGGGGCCGGCGGTCTGAGCTGGTCCTGCTGGGCTGTGGAGCTCTGCTGGCAGCCGTCGGGATGGGTTGCAGCCTGCTAACTCTGGCACCGCCTGAGGAGAGCATCAAATCCCGATGGGAGGGTTTCTTCCACAGAACAGGGGGCCAGAGGCGGAGCACCAGCCCCCAGACTCGCAGACTGTTCCGGCGGGAGAGCCCGCTGAAACCCTCGGCGCCCTCGCTGCCCGAGCGAGGCCTGCCCTCCACTTACACGCTGCTTTCCCTGTCATCAGTGTCCGACTGCAACTCCACCCGCTCACTGCTGCGCCCTGACAGCGAGGAGTTGTTGGCCTGCTGCCCTGCCTCGCCGCTCCAGCATCTTCCATTCCCGCCTCCTCTCTCACAGCATCAGGCCATCCGATCCCCCATCAACCCGCTGGTCAACACCCACCTCGAGAGCTTCAAACGTAACCCCCGCCAGTCTCTCACACCCACGCATGTACCATCGGCCCCAAGTTCTTCCCGTAGCCTCCGTAGGACACCATCAGACGGGGCCATCAAGAAGAGCTGCCCTTCTAATAATCTGGAACCGTTGATAGAAAGAACTGCATTAGAGAACACAGGTAAAGTCTTGTGTCTTCTTTAATTCCAACTAGATGTACTCTCGTGGGATTTTGAGTTTTTACCACTACAGGTTTTTGAAGGTTGATACTGATTATAGATATTTTTTTGTTTTATGATATTCAGTTCACTCTATGGTGTTCTTTATTGGCTGACACCTGACATGTATACAGTAATAAATCACAGATATTAGCCTGATAACAACCACCTTACATATTGGTCTTACCCAATAAATTCCAGTCTGTAAATACCAGTGGTGGAAGAAGTATTCAGATCTTTTACTTATGTAAAAGTACTAATACCACACTGTAAAAATACTATGTTACAAGTAAAAGTCCTGCATTGAAAATGTTACTTAAGTATGTATGTAAGTATCATCAGGAAAATGTACTTAAGTATAAAATGTAAAAGTACTCCTAGTAAATCCTCCCATTTTAGAAACTGGAAACGGTCCAAACAGTAAAAAAGTGTATTAAACACTTTTTTACTGTTGATTAGATCTTAATATCTAATATCTATATGAATCATTTCAGCTGGACTTGTATGGAGGATATATTTATTCATAATTCAAATTGAAAGTCCAAAGAGAAAACGAAGCAAGATCAAATTAAAAATAGTATTATTTTACTACACTACTAGGAAAAACCATGCCATAATTAAATGGAAATACTTCTAATACTTCTAATATCTCAAATAGAAAAAAAGAAATCATTTTATTTTAGCCTTTCCCCTTTATAATTTTCACTTTTCAATTTGACATTTTATCTTTTGTATTTTACGTTTTACATTTGACATTGACATTTTAAGATTCACCTTTTACATTTCGATTTAACATTAAGCTTTTCATTTAGAAGTGACAGGTGTCAATTTAAATGAGGAGGCGTGTCCCAACGGCTGGTGGGGGGGTCTGAAACCACTTCCAGCTGACAGGGGGGTCTCTGAGTATTACTGGCCGCCGGTAAGCAAGCGATCCCGGCCACCGCAAGCTGGCTGTCACCTAAGACTGGAGCTTCCAAGTCCGACAACATATCGGAGCAAATGTGCAATTGGCCATCAATTTTTGTAAAACTGACCATATTCAAACTGTACACAGTTAATTTCTCGCATAAAACTACGGTGGCCGACAGGGGCAAACGCCCTGCAACTTAAGACAAAACACAAGCAACTTAAGAAAACATCTTCATTAATTTGACAACACATGCGCAGCATTCAGCAAACGCACTGCAAATACCACAACACAACCAAATACATAAACGCACTGCAAATACACACAACACAACCAAATACATAAACGCACTGCAAATACCACAACACAACCAAATACATAAACGCACTGCAAATACCACAACACAACCAAATACATAAACGCACTGCAAATACCACAACACAACCAAATACATAAACGCACTGCAAATACACACAACACGACCAAATACATAAACGCACTGCAAATACCACAACACAACCAAATACATAAACGCACTGCAAATACCACAACACAACCAAATACATAAACGCACTGCAAATACCACAACACAACCAAATACATAAACGCACTGCAAATACACACAACACGACCAAATACATAAACGCACTGCAAATACCACAACACAACCAAATACATAAACGCACTGCAAATACATACAACACAACCAAATACATAAAAGCACTGCAAATACACACAACACAGCCATATATATATATATATATATATATATATATATATATATATATATATATATATATATATATGGCATGATTTTTCCTAGTAGTGTAGTAAAATAATACTATTTTTAATTTGATCTTGCTTTGTTTTCTCTTTGGACTTTCAATTTGAATTATGAATAAATATGTCCTCCATAGGATTGTGAAGATCCAGGACTTAGCCAAAAAATTTGAACATCAACAACTTCTCGGTCCCTCCCCCCTTTCCGCTAAGCCCCTCCCCCTACAAGGGAGAATGAATGTGTGCGCATGAGCAGTGATTGACACCCCGTTAGACCCCCCCCCCCCTCCCCCCGGCCCTGATTGGTGCATCTGAACAGGGAGCTGGGGATTTTTGCAAATGTCACTACAGGCTGTAGGTGATGGATTTTTTTTTTTTTAAATGACCTGCTTCATGTAGTTCTACTGGAACATAGGGTCAGTTTCAGCAAACATGACAGAAAGTTAGTTTTATAAGGCTTACCTTACTTAAAGGTGCAGTTGCCTACTTGAGTAAATGTAGTTAAATTTAGTTTGATTTTCTCTAGTTGTTTTTCTTTTTTCTCTTCAGGTAGCTTCAGAGATTTAAAGGACGACTGTCCTGAAGTACCCCGGCTCCCTGATCCGAATCTCGTGTTCCCTCCAACTCCCCGCCGTCGCTGTGCTCCTGAACGTCCCAAAACCCTTGACTTTGTGGCCCGGCCTCGGCCTTCACCACGAGCTCGCTGCGATGTGTTTTGGGCAGACGCGAGGCCCAGGGGAAACGGACACAACCTGGGTAACGGCGAGTCCCCCGCCCACACCTCCAGCACAGAGACTCCTCCGACTGTAGAGTTTGGTAGAGACCCGGCGGTGCTGCCCACCCCCATGGAGGCCCCGACGCCCTACTCCCCCCGCAAGAAGGAAAACCTGTTGGATCGGCTGGACGAGGGGCAGTGCCGGGATGGAACCGTCCCACTCTGCAGACCGGAGATCAGCTTTCCCAAAGACTCCCCTTACCGCTACAGACCAGGATTCTGGTCCTAACTCAGCCTCAGACAGCCCTTCACCGGTCCAACACAAGGACTGTCCCTGCTGGTAGCCTTTGGATTCTTACAGGTCTGGGTCAACTAGTACTGACAAAATGGATCTGTTCTAGCTTTAATCAGTACTTAATGGGGTGGCTCACCTCTCCCCATCTACAATGTTGTCACTAAATTACAGGAAGACATTTACTGTGAATATTTTACCTTTCAGACATTGCCATTTGTGATAACCCTTAAATATGGCATCTAAAACCATTAAAACAAACCATGAAAAGTGTTAGAAAATATGATCTGACCCAGGTGTGGTTGGTAACGCACTAGAGGGACAGAATAACCATGTTTTCTCGATTTCTCTCTCTTACAGAAACCCTGTCATTTGTCATTCAAGATGTAAATGATTTCTTTGGCAATACACTGATTAATGGCTTTATAGCAGAATGGCATTGACAGTTCCACAAGGCTTTACATGCTTCTTTTTTTTAATTCATTTCAAGCTTGTGTTCAAGATTGTGCATTTCATGAAGTGCACTTTCTGAAAGCGTCATGAATGTAAAGCTTTACTTTTTTTTTTCCATCGTCCAAAAAAAACACTTTTTCTGCTTCTTTGTAATTTGTCGACAAAAGCATCGTGTTATTTGAACTCCTCTGTGTAATTCACTCTCCTGTGCTAGTGGCTGATGGATTTTTTGTACTGAGCACCTGTCATCACCAATCACATGTACACAGTAATATCCCAGGGACAGGGGGATGCTGTTGTATATTATGAGCACGTCGGTCTTTGCGTTTGTAACCTGCGGTTTTAAAAGCGTGTTAGTACAAAAATGTCTGACACCGTCTCCGGCCCTGTATGGTGAACTGTAACATAAAGAAGAAAGTCACTGCTGCTTGGGTTTGAATTGGAACCGAAACACTGTCAGGAAGTCGCAACCAAATATATAAGAACTCATTAATTCCCCTTGAGTTCATTTTTTGTTTGTGACCCTGTCAGGGCAGCTTGTTTTGGATCCCGACCCAGCGGTTGAGAAACACATCTCCAAACTGAAAAGGGAACTTTGTATTTGTTACTCTGTAACTTGTCTGCCTCATAAATTGTTGATCAAGATAGAATGAGGGATGTACAGTACAGTATGTAAGCGACAAACTGCACTGAGTGTTGAGTGGCACACAGGTGAAGCAGGCCCTGGTGGCATGTGGAAGTTCATTCCTGATTATTTATATTTGTAATGATTTATTTGATTTTATTCATGGATTTAATTTATTTGATTTTTTTTTTTTTTTTTTTTTTATATATATATATATATATGTATATATAATGCATTGTATTTGCCTTGATTTTCGACAATGACCATGAATGTTTTTAGAGGTAAATGTGGCTTCAAACTCAGTGCAGCCACATTTGACTTGCTTCATATTCATTTGTCTGTTTCATGCATTTTAAATCTTCAGGTTGGTTTTTTTTCTTAACATCTTTAACAAGGGTGCAAGTAGTTTCAATCCAACTAGAGAACTAAAGCTGGCGTTAGGTGATTAATCAATATTTTGATAATTGACTGTTATTTTTTTAAAGTAAAAATACCAAACATTCCCTGGTTCCAGCGTCTCAATTGTGAGAATTTGCTGCTTTTCTTTATCTTATCTGATATTAAACAGAATTTTGGGAGCTTTTGGACTGTTATCCATAAGGGGGAAAGCAATTTGATGACAAGTTTTTTTTAATTTTTTATTTAGAACATAATCAACAAATGAATCAATGATGAAACTAATTATTAGTTGCAGCCCCAAATCCAAGTTATTTAACGTAGCTAAATGCATGCAAACTGGTCCGTGCACATTGGTTGGTTTTTGTTTTCTGCATTTTGCTTGTGGTTGTTGGACCGAACTGGGGTTGAATATTTCTTTTTTTATTTTATTTTTTTCAATCTGCGTGACAAGGAAAATCACAATATAGGAGGAAGTGCCAGGTTACTGGTGCTGTCAGCGGTGGGAATTCTTACCCATTAACTGTGACACTGTCAGATTACAAAAAAAAAACAAAAAAAACAGCTAATTATTACTTATTAACAAATAGAAACATGATTTAACTCTGGTCTTAATGGTCGTTTCTCTCATTTCATTTTCAAAAGTGAAATCTCAGCCTGGAGGACCGCGTCCTCTTGAGATTTGATCCGTCTTTATCCGAGTGTGACCCAATGAACATGTAAACGTGAATGCTTTTTCTCTGAGGACTGTGGATCTGTGCAGAATGTGATCATGCTCAATGTACAAACACAGTATTTCAACTAAGGATGCCTGTTGAAACAAAATTCTGTTGGGCTGAGATGTA